>NC_065525.1:15664908-15667071 GCF_006386435.1 Epinephelus moara | reverse complement strand
GGGTGGCGCAACAGGCCAAAACACAAATTCAAAACATAAACATGATTTGCGGACCGTAAAATATTTTTTTAAATGCAAATATTCTGGCTGTACTGTTGTTGTCCGTGAGATCAGTATGTTATATGAACATTATCCCTTAGTCTCTGTGACATAATTAGGATGATTTTACGACTATTTGCTTTGGATTTCTTACATATAGCTCCTTTAAGTTATGGGGGACAGTGTTCAACAGCAGCAAAACTACATTAAAGTACAGTATATTCTACTGTCGTTTATTCAGGTGTATGCTGTATGCCTCCCAAAGACATGTATATTTGCTAAAACCTTACTATTTGAAACACTTCCTCATAAAAAGTGCAGCTGAGGACTTGTCAGGGCATAATGGAAGTATTTTAAATAGTGTTTTATAGAAAATGCATGTGTTTGGGAAGTACTTAGTGTACAACTAGAGAAATGAGATTCAGATTATCCTGCATGAATTGTGTGAGTTTGTAAATGGATGTTTTGATATAGCCTAGTTTTGCTTTTGTTTAACGTGATCAACCTATATACATTTAGATTTTTTTCTGTTTTTGGGGATTTTTGTTCACTGTGTACAGGGATGTGTGGAAAATAAAGTTTTCTATCTGAATTCAATGTAACATAGGGTGAGTAACTGGTCAGGTGTTGCTTTGCACATAGGCTCTATGAATGGCTACAGGTTAAGTCAGGTACCTGATTAATGTGACTTCATTCAAGCCCTCACACATGACACACAATGTGAAGCTTTCACACGAGCTTGCTGAATTGTTGCACTGCATTTCTTAGTATAACCACACAGCAACACAAAAGAGAAACCAACATCCCAGTCAGCCCGATCTCGACCATACTGTCTGTCACTTTGTGAAGCAGTAACTCCTTGTCAAACAGAAGAGAATAAAGCAGGCTTGTGGATTACATAAGCATCGCAAGGCGCCGCAAAGGTACTCTTTGGCATCAATGGCAGCACATGCAAGGACCTGCTGATGTGTGTGTACTGTAAAGTGACAAAAAGGTCATTATCCAAATGTACCAGTGTGTCACTACAATTATTCACCCTACCACACACACACACACACACACACACACACACCACCACCACCACCACCACCACACCTTGTTCAGCACAGTAAAGATCCTGGGAGTGGAGCGGTTGGATGGAAAACACCATTATGTCATCCCAGTTGCACCCACCCTGACTGGCCACACTGTGGTGCTTTGTGTGCAGCAGACAGAGGAGCTGGAGGGATGAATAATGTGATGGATGCTTTAGTTTACATCATGTAAGATATACTGTTTATCATACAGAGATAAAGAGCTGCAACTAGCATTTTTTGAATATGAACTTACTCTTGGTTATTTTAGATGAATTGTTCAATTATTTAATAAAAAAATATAAATAAATAAATCAACCAGAGCCCAAGATGAAAGTTTCAGATTGCTTGTTTTGTCCAACCAACGGTCCAAACCCAGTTAAGTTACTCATTTTAAAATCATATAAAAAGAGAAAAACACCAAATTCCCGCATTTTCAAATCTGGAACAGGGGCTGTTTTCTAATCCTTCTGGATTTATGACTAATCATTTTATCAGAAACTTCAGCAATAGATTTATTGTAAGTCACTTTCTAAAATTAATTGACTGTTTCCATTCAAATCACAAAGTCTGTTAAACTCCATTGATTACATGCAAGTTGTGTTTATAGTTCAGAACCTTGTAATAATTTTCCATCTCCCGCTCATTCAGTCTCTCTCTCCAGTCTGCCTCCTAACATCTGCTCCCAGCCAGCCACCTGTCTGCTGTCAAATGCAATATTAATGTACGCCATACACTTGTTAATTATTTCCCCTGAATGTAGTCATGTCAAGCCAAATATGCATAACAGGATTGTAAAGAGCCATTTTATTAGAGGTGATCACTCTCTTTCTCCCTCCTCTCTCCCTTTCTTTCTCTCTCTCTTTCTCTCTCTCTGTGTCCAAATGCCGTTTCTCAGGTCTTTCACTCCACTGAAGTGGTATGGTGTATGTATGTGTGTGTGTCTGTCTGAGCTCGGCGTGCCTTTATACACCAACTCGAGCTTGTTTCCCAGGAGACACACAACTGCGTGTGCTAGGAGGGTGGCAGAGGGATGGTCGAGGGGGCGGGT
>NC_065525.1:15582408-15662408 GCF_006386435.1 Epinephelus moara | reverse complement strand
AAACAGTCTGTAAAGGGAATAGCAGAAGTACGCTGTAAGTCACTCAGCACGTTTGACCTGCTGTCGCTCAGTAGCTGCAGCTCCATCTCTCTTTTATGGCAAGACGGATCCTCAGGCCTGCAATTCAGCATGTCAAACAGCAGCACAAATTCCAAGAGAGTTGTTGAGCATGATGACCAGATATCATTGTATACCAAACCTCTGACGCACAACATGAAGCCCCTCACAAAACCCCTTCTAAAGAAGAACTGCAGTGTCCAGTGTTGACATTTTTGTCCTGCACACACCATGTGCTTAGAATAAGATGTTCATCCACATTTGGTGTGAGTAAGGTCCTCCGTCAAGTTGCATCTCCTTAAGAGGGATTTTGCACCTTGCTATGCGTCTCAAAGAGACACTTCCATTTTTTAAGCAGACTGCAAATGCGAAGGTAGTGATTGGTAGAACTCTTTGAGACATTAATGGCTCTGTGTGTGAAATTCAGAGCATTAATATAGCAGTAAAGCACTATTTACTGTGTCCTGAGCAGAAAATGAAGTCGCGCTAACTGCGTGTGTTGTAATCCAAGCTTCTATATGATTTGTTGCGGGCATGTTAGGGCATGTGTGTATCCCACCGACTAGATCATTACCACAGCTTTGCACTTCGCTCATAGGGCGTTTACCGCTACAATCAGGACAGCATTGTCATGGAAGCGTAGTGCCCACCCTTCGGTTTCCCCTGGTTAACACTGCTAGCCAGCCACTTTAGCCGAGCTCTGTGCCTGGGATAGATATACACACATTGACAGGGTAACTGTTAGCTTTACACAGCTAACCTTCCCCAGCGTTTATTAATGGGTTTAAAGACAGAGTTAAGCCATTTTGGTGTTGTATGAGTTTGCTCCTGGTTTTTTAGCAGTTGCCTCTGTGTTAGCTTGTGCTAACAGGCAGGAGAGAGGAGGAGAGCCTTTCACTGAGACAGTCTTTCAGCACTGCGTCAAATGGCAGCAACAGCAGATTGTCAGCACTGTTAGCATCAAGCCACCAGCTCAGCCATCACCATATTGAGAACAACTCATACATTCTGAATTTTATATGCCCTAAAGTGAGCCCCTTTAAAGGTAGGTGAAAAGACAACGAACGCAACATATAGTTCTTATTCATATATTAATGAAATTGTGAAATACGCGTGTATGGAATTCATTGCATACAGCTGTAAACTTAACTATCACCACCGAAGATTCTGAATGCTCTGTGGTGAAGTCTGCATGGGTGCATGCTCATGCTTGCACGCTGGCGTTTGCACACGCACTGTGCAGCCTCCAAGAAGCTGCTGAGAGACCTCGAGAGCATTAGCTGCTGCAGCTGGGGCTGTTGGGCTGACTGATTGAATAGATGGCTGGCTGGTCCACTGCTGTGTTCTGGGCCAAAAGAGGAACTCCAGGAATTATCTTTTGTGTCCACATCCAGCACATACCTCACATGCTTGCACACTAGAAAGGAAAGCCCGCATTTACTAGTCTCAGCCACTGAATCTTCACCCGTTTATTTCTGTGCCTTCTTTGTTCACCCTTACCCACTTGCACTTTTCATTTGTTGTTTCTCTCCATCTCTCTCTGTTACTTCTTCTGCTCTTGCAGTGGTAAAGAAAGCCTCTGTCATGCCCAATTCCAGATGTTTAAGTTACTCAGAAGGGAAGAGGCGAACCATTGTATAATTACAAACGTACACAATTAAGATCCGGTTTTAAGACCGGCTCTAATCTTAGTTGGATGCCTCTCTAGGCCGCCCAGAGACTTTAGCTTTATGTTGTTGTGCGGAGCGAGCGCATGGTCGACTGTGTGGCGCCCTCAAACGGAAACTCCTGTAAAATAATCCAGTCTTCTCTTTAAAAGGGGATGTTTTACTTTGCTGTTTTGGAATTTGTGCACTTCACAATCTATGAGGTCTCACAGTGCTCACACCCCCACTAGGAATGCTGTGTGTGTGTGTGGCTGTGGATGAATGTGTGCAGATATGCTTGTATATCCATTTATATTTCTATGTACATGCTCATGTGTGTGTTTTTTTGCGGTCGGGCGCATCTTTATGCGTATATGTGTCAGAAAAAGCTCCAGCAAATTCATATGTATCTCATTAATGCAGATGACAACACCCCCAAAGCGTGGAAAAAACAAACAGCAATAAAAACAAGTAACAATACAATTACAGTGAGATTCTAGAATGGTGCCATATCTTAAATGAACAACAGAACTCATTCATGGGACCCGACGTCATTTGGTTACATTCACTTTATGGTGGTTTACATTAAATGTTTTGCCTTGAGTTTGTTCTTTGAAAGTCGTATTTCCATCGCAGCTAGTAATTGTGGGTCTTCTGTATCCGTGAGTGCAGATGTAGCTGCTAAAAGTCCCTTTCCATTGCCTGCATTGTGCCTTTTCTCTGCAATATCTGAGCAGTCTTTTCCAGCATCATGTGTGGTGGCCCACAACAAGTTCACATGAACGTGAACACATATCACATGAACCATATGTTCACGCTCTGGGAAATGGAGGCTCTCTGTGCTGCAGAATTAAGCTTTATATGAACTTGATACCTTTCTTGAACTCTGCTGAAACCTTATATGATATCCCTTTTCTCCTTTCTGTGCGCTAAGCTTCAACAGCTCAGAGCTTTCTCTTGTTTACAGTTGTCGAAAATAGTTTGTCTCCTTTTATCCTCCTCCCTTTTAAGTCACACTTCTCTGACACCAAAGACGAGATGGAAGCCACAAGTGTTCTCTCCCTGTAATTTTCCATGTCTCCCCAAGCACAGAGCATGAGCAGATGGAGATGCAGCCCTCTGTCCACGTGTGTGCACGCGCACGTAATTCTATGTGCAAAATAAATCCATAAGATAATATTCTGAATATCCACCTCGTTCTCTGTTTCCTCACTTCCCTCAGTTCCTTTTTGATGATGTACCCTACATGTCATTATTCAGTGTTGCAACCAGTGTTCACTGAAATCTCAGAGCCTGAGATGAACTTGAACATCACTGACAACAGTTCCTCAACCTCACCCGGCCACACACTTCCCCCTTCTGTCCCCACCCATCTTGTCCTCTCCAGCATTGGTCAGGGGGACCTGGCTGGTGATCCGTGTGTCATCCCTCCCACACTGAGAATACAGAAACATTCCCTGACCCTCTTCTATCCAGCCTCCCTCCCTCCCTCCACCCACACCCACACACACACACACACACACACACACACACACACACACACACCACCCCCCAGCCAGACATCCCTGTCTTGTCCCAGCTAGCTAGCGGCTGCAGAGCGGGGGAACAGGAGGCCCCACCACTGGGCCAGCTGTTCCAGACCCCCTCGCCGCCCTGGGCCCCACATTCCCTCATTCAAGGGAGCTTTGTAGTTCTGACATCTTGGAACAGTTGAGCAGCTCAGCTTCTAATGCTGCTGTAATGGTGAGAGAGAGGGAGAGACAGAGAGAGCAGGGGAGGGAGGGGAGGAAAAAAGAACGAGACAGGCTTTATGTGTGCTTGCTTGTTACGCTCAATCTCTCCACTCCTCCCTCCCTCTATCCCTTCAGCCCCCTCATCTTGAATCCCTTTACTGTACTTTACCAGGCCCTACGCTTGGGTGTTTTGGTTTCATCCCATCTAGACTCCATTACAGTGCATTTTACTGTGCTTTCCTGTGTCTGCACCATATTGCACTCGACTCACTTTGCTGAATCATACCATATTGTACCATAATGCAATGTAATAGTCTTTAATTTTCCATCCTGTATATCGTAATGTTCCATACTGTGTTGTATCTGTTTGCTGCGGTCTGTTCCTCGCCCAGACAGTCTGAGCCACACTGTGGTGTACTGTGTTTGTACCGGGCACCTACTGTATTTGTAGGAGTCTGCTAGACTCCTGGTTAGATCATACTTGACTGCACCGTGTCGTACTGTACTGTGCTGCTGTGTAGCGTGTGTCTTTCTCAGCAGCGGCGTCCCGACCATGTGCAGGATTCATCTTGGGAACTGCAAGGCTATCAGCTGTTGGGACATTCGTTAGGATGTACTGTACTGTACTGTACTGTAACTGTGACTCCCCTCTGCCCTCTTCTCTACCACACTGTTCCACTCTTCACTCCAGCTGCCAGTTCCAACAGGGAGAGGGAGAGATGTCTGGGGATCAAGCAGAAAGCAAGCTCACAGAAATCTGATGTTTAAGAGGAAAATATGGGCAGAAAAAAAGATGCATTCTTTTTTCATGTAGCTGTGATGTGTTAATCTAATGTAGCCCTATGGAGACAGTATTATCTTCTGAAGTTAAAAAAGTCTTAACAGCAGCCCTAAGTCTGCTGCTGAATCAATAATGACTTTCTCATTTTTTAAGCTGTCGTATTGCCATAAAGTTTAGAGAGCCAGTGCTTAAAAGCCGTTGAGAGAGGCGTGCGCTCATCTTTGTTTTGGCAGACAATGCCTTTTACCTGCCAACAGCGTGCTGCTGTTGTTTGCACTTAAATGCTCTCTGTGTGCCTTTATTCCCAGAGCTATCTCTGTCACAACTTATAATATGGATGATTGGCACGGTTCCCATAACGCTAAGTTTTAGCTTGCTGAACTCCAGGACTTTTGCCAGCCTTGCACTTTACACGGCCTCATTTCTCCTCAATGACATGCCATTCAGGAAAGGCCAGTTTTATGGGGTAATCAAGAAGGTTTATCTGAGGTTATGGAATTGTAGATCTCAAGACCAGACTAATTGCTCTCTCCACTCCCTTGTCACAGTGGAAGGGCTATTTGCTTAGGCCACTTATCCGCTGCAATCAGTTCAAGTCACTTTTGCTCCACAAAAAACTTCATGGGAAACTCGGTCTGATCAGGTGCCAAGAGAGGTTTAAACATCCCACCCCAAAACAGTAGAGCTTGTGTGCGCGCATATGCGTGTATTTGTTTGGCTTCCCATGAGTATGTGTGTTTCCCTATCTTTCATGAGGGAAAGACGTGTGCCTGAAAATAAGGGGCTCGCTCATGATTCAAAAAATCTCAGTTTGCAACAAACAAACTGGGCTCATAGCTTGCAGGAACCCTCTGGTCAATGACATGCAGACCTTTTAAATTCCTCCCAGTGCAACTCCCTCAATAGTCTCACTGATAGAGCTGTCCTACGCAGATAATGCATATTTTTCTCCCTCATTCCACTGTCCTGCAGATGCATTACACACACACAATGAATATCCTCTTGTTTGAATTTCGTAAGCAGCAGAAAAAGAGTGTCTGTATATGAGAGAAACAGATGTATAAATAGAAAGATGGACCAAGAGTGAAAGATGTTTTGTTACTCGTTGTAGTACCTACTGCTGACCTTAAGATGGAACTGCTGCATTCATTTTAATGCTCTCCTTGGTAATACCGTTCACAGCCATAATGAGCATACTGGAAGATCCAGTTAGTGAAGCAGTGTGAGGATAAGCCCCCCACATGTATATGACTTGATATAGGCAGAATGAATGAATACAGGGGAAGACCTCAAGGCTTGAAAAATGTGATGTAGATTGGTAATTTCTATAACATGTCATCCTATGGCAGCATCTAATTTAACGAGACAACAGTGACGGCACAGTTTTGCCATGACATGCTCAGGGGCTTGTGGGCATCACATGTGTACAATAGACTTACAGTAATGTTGGGTTTTAAAGAGAAAGAGACTTCATCATGCAGTAAATCATGCTTCCTGAAATATACAAATATCACCAGAAAACTTTTGATGTTAACAGAATTCGCTCTGGTAAATCCCATCTTATATTTCACTGTCTCATTCCCAACAGTGCTTTTAGTGCTGAAACTGTGTCTATCTATAAGCCCATGTCTAAATTTAACCCTGATCCACACAATAAATATCTGTGAGCAGCATTTCATACTGTCGGGAGACTCACAGGAAACTTTACACCAATTTTACGCATGAAGTTCAGTTCACTCTATATGAGAAGTACTGCTCAGCAGGGCTGCCCCCTGAAAGTTGAAGACTCAAATCAACAGTCAGAAACCCCTTAGTTGACTGAGATTCTTCAAGTCAGTGTGCACTCTACTTCTGGGATGTTTCAGCCCCCAGAATAAGCAGCAGAATGAGTGCTCCTTGCTTTTATGCCGCTGCACAGGTAGCTGTGGACCCAGACCCAGGGTGAGTTTGACTGAGACGGAGGCAGCTACCCTGAGGAGAAGCTTTGCCTGATTGGGCTCCAAGATGATGTTGTCTTCTGCTTTGTGCTCAGAGCTGGTGAATTTACAGCTCACAGCAACTTAATGCAATATAGTCTTTGGCTTTTGTTTGATATTTAGTGTTGGCAAAAAATGTTGTTACCTTGTTTATTATATAAGTGAACATCGCAGTCATACTGAATGTCCTACCGCCGACCAAGTTCAAAAATCTGGCAGTTCAATGAAGTGTTGCTTGATAGTCTATATGAATTTTAAAAAGGATTGAATAGTTGAATACTTGTGTCGAACAGCCAACTCCGATTCAACTGACGTAAGTCTGACTCACGTACAGCCCTACGACTCAGCCCATGAAAACTGTTGTGTAATGTCGACCATGGCTGTAAAGGAGCTTTTTAGAGTCTTAAAATAATAACCCTGATCATGTCATCAAGCCTATCCCTGCGTTACAAACTGGAGGTGTGGCATCTGAAAGCTGTGAGCATTTTGATTTTAACAAATCTTTTTTTTGTTTTTTTTCTTTTTTCATTTATTTTGTCTGAGCCCCGCAACTTTATGGAAGTACAACACTAAATCAGTGGACAACACCTTTAATGACACATGAAAACTAATTTAATATCTGCAGTTGACACAGTCAAACACGCTACAGTATATGAAATATAAGCATTTTTTAAAATTTGATTTCATATGATTGCTGAGTCCTGAACCAGATTAATTAATAACTGAGGATTTGGGCATTAATTTCAGATGGTAAAGCATCAGTATCTTGTTAAAATAATGTTGCTAAAATGGATTGACATCATTGATTAAATATGACTCACATCAACTCAGCATGCTGTTTTTAAAATACTGTGATGTCATTCCCCTTAGTGTCTTTACTGTTTCACTAAGTGGAGTAAAATGCTGGAAACCAATTACTGCTGATATACTCACTCCATTAAGACCAATTATCTCCACACACTGCTGCAGGTGTAAAAGCATATAGACCGACACCGGCTCAATTGAACTATCCAAACACAATTGTTTATCCTTTAATATTTACCCTGATTGGCTGAAGCCAAACACAAAATACATACATCTTAAATTCCACCATATGGCACATCAGCTCAACCACTTGTGCTGCTTCTGAGTCTTTTTTAATGTGTATCGCTGGTGGTTATTATAATGACACAATGGAAAAACATAGCGTCTGATTTACACAGTGAATACAATGCACAGAATAGAGTGTGTACATTCAGCATATGTACGTATAGAATTTCACAACAAAAGCTTTGTTATAGCAGTTGGTTGTCTTCAATGAGGCGTCTGGCATAAAAAAACAAGGTTTGTTTTCAGCCTCCGATCCGAGTCATCACATTTTAAATCTTACATAAATAGCAATAAAAGTCTTTTTTTCTAGACTAGACTAGACAGGTTCCACGTTTTCATAGTTGTGCAACCTGATCTGTGGTCATGGATGGATCAGATTCCAGCTCTCAGAAGCTTTGTGAATATGCATCCTGGAGTTCTGGAGGTTCTCAGGGGCTGGGTGTTTTCTTTGACGCCCACAGGTGTGCAGCCATCTGGGGCCTAACCGTTGAACCAGTCTCCCTTGAAAAAGAGTCTCTCCATTCTGCCAGCCAAACCAACAATCACTTTGATTTAGTCACACCTTGCTGTCTCCACATTTTGACTATCCCAGTTCTCCTGTAGCCAGGATTAAGTTCACTGTGCACATGTGTGTACGACTGTCCCAACAGATAAGTGAGGATGAGTCATGTATGAGTCTGCGTGTGTGTGTTTGTGACCCATTGTGTGTGTGGTTTTATGAAAATTTTGATGTCCATGTTTACATGTTTGTTTGTACCGCTGTTGATAGGCAGATGTGAAGAAACCTGTGGGTAGTTTCCCTGACTTAAACCACACATTTCACTAGAATACCACATGGTCAACTGCTAACTTAATTTTGTGTGTCAAAGTAATGTTTTTAGGTAACAGCGCTGTTCACACTAAAACCTCAGTTGTGACAGATATCAACATGACAGTATCCATAATTAATGTTGTCATTCATGGCGTAAAGCTGCTAATGATTTATCAGCAGTGACGGTCTTCAAAGCATGCACAGTTATAATAACTTGCAGTTATGCAGAATAATGACATATTTTACCAGTAATTCTCAACCTTATTGTCGTCACAGCACATGTAATGTAAAAGTTTGAGCATGTTGTGTACAAGAGGCAACAAAGCAACCGTTGTCAAGCTACCAAACAGCAGAATTGAAACGCAGTGACGCAGTGAGGACTGCATGTACGTCCTGTTCTTGGTATTCATTTTTTGGAGGATTTCTAGGAATGTGAGGAAACTGGTGTTTTGGGTTGGTGTTTCTATTTCCTGTTTAGTATTTTTTTTTCTTTCTCATTTGTATAGCTAAACACAACTCATACCTATACACAACAGTTGTTGTCACTCACCTTACAGTGGTTGTCATCAGTTTAGATATAGAGATGTGGGGGTTGCCAGTTAAACCAACCTTCACTTGGCACCGGAGGGAGCTACAAGTTGACAGGTTTATAAAGTGCTGTACTGAAGCACAATTTTAGGAGCTTGTACTTTACTTGAGTATTTCCATTTTCTACTTCTTTATACTTCTACTCCTTTAGCATTTTAGAGGGAAGTATTATACTTTTTACTGCACTTTATTTATTTGATGAATTTAATTATTTTGCTGATTCTGTTCATTAATACAAAATATAATAATTTACATTAATTACATTAAGATATATTATTATAGATGAAGTTACCCAGCAGTATATATTTTAATAGAACAGTTTTACCTTTACCAGCTGCAATAATGATAAATTGATGAACACATTAATGCATCAATGATATGATCCAGTAATGTATTATATATTATTCTGAAACTGGCCATTCCACAAAGACAGTACTTTTACTGTTGGTTCTTTAAGTATATTTTGATTTTAATAATTTTTTACTTTTACTTAAGTATGATTTTAAATGCAGGACTTTTATTTTTACAGAGTATTTCTGCACTGTTGTATTGCTACTTTTACTGTAGTAAAAGATCTGAGTACTTCTTCCACCACTGCATTGGTATTTGTTTTTGTATGATTTTCCAATAAATACAATTTTACAAAACCTAAAATTTATTTAAAACTAAATTGGAGTTTTAAACTTTTAAACTTTTTATCTAGTAATGCTGTTTAAACAGCCAACATTTTTGCCTTGAGTGAAAAGTTTTTTAAGGGCAAGGACCAAGTACTGACAACCGTTATCTTGATCAGAAAATCACACGTTATGTGTGTGTTGCGTGTCAATAAATTACGACTCACGACTCTGCCTTTATGCAAGAGAAACATAAAACCAAAACCAAGTTCCCAAAATGCTCTGCGAAGCTTAACCAGCCGGCTGAAACCACAATGAACAGAATGTCTAAAACCTTAAAAATTGACTCACAAGGCCTACAAAAAAATTTTTTTCTCTTAAATAACCATCACACAACTTATTGTTTTTTAACACTTATTTGGACTTCACCGTGGGACGAAGGGTTGGGAGAGACAAGTTATTTTATTTTGTATTTTATTTCTAGTGGTACCTATGTTTTATAGCAGTGAACAGGAGGAATGAGAGTTTGAGGGTTGGGCACGGTCACAGTCACTGAAGCGTGGTCACAGGATACGAGTATTGATACGAGTATTATCTGCTTAGCTCAGGCCTACCATTTTTCACATGTTCACTGCCATTTTTTTTGTTTCACAGAGGGTGTGTCACAGTAGTCTGGCTCTGGATATGATGCATCGAATGTGGCATCTGTATTCTTTTAACACTTTTCTGGTAGATTTATAAAAATAAAAGTATTCTAATTTTAAAAGAATCATAAGAAGGCAAACAGTAAATATATAAAACAAAAAGTATTCTCATTTTAAAAGTATCATAAGAAGGCAAACGGGTGTGGAGGGAACCTAATTTTGATCTCTATTGAAGGATACAATCTGTCTCTGCAAGGCAGAATTAGCAGAGGTGGGTTTCGGGAGTCACATTTCAGGCTGTTTGTATTGACTCCTGACATCAGCTACAACAGCTCAATACCAAATGACTGTGGGGGCTTTGAACCAATCAACGAGTCAGTTGTCTGTGGATCAAAACTTGTGATAAAAAAAAGTGATAACATCCAAATGTGCTCACATTTGGCAGTTAGAGTCAGTGCCGGGAAGGCTATCAGTGAGATTATTTCATAAGAGACTGTTTCATTAGACATATTGCTACATATCGAAAACACACACAAAACAAGCTGAACAGAGGAAATGATTTGGAAATAGCGCGTTCAAGTTTCCTGTTGGACACAAAATGTAGGATGTCTTCGTCCACAAGCCGATCTTGTGGTGACTTCACTGATGATGGGAAATTTTTTAGAGTAGCGATTGTTGCTGACTAAACAAGAACAGGACCTAAAAATATTAAACTTTGGAGATACCCAAGTAAGCCTTTGGTGCTTAGACTGAGACAGATGTAATTCTTATGCATGTGCAGCGGTGGAAGAAGTATTCAGATCTTTTACTAAAGTAAAAGTAGCGAAACTGCAGAGTGGATCTGTGTTAAAGTCCTGCATTCAAAGTCAAGTGAAATTATGAAACTGTTAGCATCAAAATATGCTTAAAGTACAGAATGTAAAAGTACTCATTATGCAGAATGGTCCATTTCAGATTCAGAATTAGTGGAATATATTTATTAATTATAATACATTCTTATAATTCATCAGAATTTCTTGGTCGATTGATGCTTTGTATTAATAAATAGATGTATAAAGTGGCATAAAGTGGAAATACTCAAGTTAAGTACAAGTACCTCAAAATGTTGCTTATTGACAGTACTTGAGTAAATGTACTACGTCATGTTCCACCAATGTCTATGCAGTTAATTGAAACTCCCTGTCTGTTTGCACTGTTAAAAATTCAATTCAAAATACTCGACATACATCCACGAATCAGCCAGGACAGGGCCCCCGTATTGTCTGTTCATTTCCACATGATTTGATTTCAGGATAGCATTCATCCAAGAATGTGACTCAGAAATAAGACACCTTGACGAGCCTTTGTGCATGGTGTAACGGCGGTGAGCAGGAGGCCTCGGTTTCAGCCGGTGACTGAAGGTTTGAAGTGTGTAGACAGTAGACCTGGTGGGATAAGCCAGGGATTAGAGAGGGGGAATAGGGGGTTTTTCTTCCTGTGACAGCATCATTGCTGTGTTTGTAATAGTTGACTCTGATTTTAATTACAAATATAACTGCAGAGTGTCATCCATGATGGTCTTTATGACTTGTTCAGAGCGTAACGCTTGAGGAAATACTGTCGTAATGAGTAATGCAACTAAGCCCAGGCAACTATGTGCTCGCTGTGACAGTGAGCAAAGTTGGTCCACCATAGTATACTGCAGACTGAACCTTTGACTAGTTGGATGTTGTAAGTGAGTCTTGGAATGAGAGCAGACACTGTGAGACTCCTTAATCCAACCTTGTCAGTCAAGGGGCCTGAGCTAAAACAATCATTAGCACTATTTCACTCTCCACTGCAAACAGGGCTCAGGGGGAAGTTGTAAAGACAAGCGCACAACATGTGCTGCTTCTAAAACACAAGAAATGATCTTGTCATTTACAATCAAGATAGCATAATTTTTCTAGTAACCAACATGGTGGACATAACACATCCATTAGACACTTAGCAGCTGTTGACAGTGACAGTGTCAGAGTTCAGGCGAGGCTGCAGTGGAGATTATTGGAAGCGAGGGTTGCTTAATATGAAGTGAATATATGATGTGTGAGTGGAGAGAGAACGTGCTAAAGGGAGATGTGCTACATCAATTATTTGTTACTTTTGTTACCATGGTGATACTGGAGCGAAGTAGTGATGCATCATTATGGCCTACTTGTGTTTCTGGCAGTGTGGTTAATGACATAAGAGTGTTTGCACTAGGTTGTACGTAGCTGCCTGGAAGTGAAGCCCGAAAACATTTGTCACTGTGAAGCAAAAATTACGACCATCCAAAGTTTTAAAATCAGGAACATGCTACTGAATAAATTTAGCTCTGTAGAAATTAAACATGTGGCTTCACATCTTTGTTACTTAATTTGTCTCCTTCCTCCTTTTCTTTTTTAACTTTTGACAGTTATGAGTTTTTGGGTTTAGTGCAAAGATAAATGCAAGAAAATTAGTCTGAAGTGGTGTGTGGTCGTCCTGTGACAGTTGCCTTGTTACTTGCGTATCAGTCTGCTGCTCTCATGGAGGGGGCTGAGACAGGACGTAGGTCTTCAGAGATTTCCATCAGCCATCGACTCAGATTTTAGAGCCATCTGGCATGCCGAGGCTGTGGCTGTGCAGCTTACCTTGTGGCTCTCTGTGTGCCATGGCCGGCGACGTTTGACTTGTGCTTTCAAGGTCATGACCCTCAAGTCATTTCCTTCCAGGCGGCCATTCTGACAGCAGGGTTAAGTTTATATGATACCCCTGGATAAGTGCTACTTGAAAGTACCAAGTTTCTGGAATCAGCCCTCTCAGCTTTGATACTCTGGTTTCTGTTATGACCCCACTCCGTCCATATTGGCCCTCTGTCCATCTGGACAGGACCCCCACACACACACCCACACACATTAAAAGTACCCAGCTTCCCACCCCAATAGGAAGTTTTTTAGTCCCAGATTGCGTACTGTTTTTTCCTCATCATCTAATTCTGCATATGGCCATAAGGAATCACTTTACACTTTATAGGGTATTGCACTTTTAGTCTTAACCATTGCAGTTACACCCAGTTGTTCCATTATAATATTTATTGTCTGTATAAAATTATTGCAGCAAGCTAAGATGGTAATATTTTAATCACTGAGATAATGTTACTTATTAAAGCAATATTGTAAAGGCCACATATAACTATAAATGACTACAGCATTTCACCCAAAGTATTCACCAATTGAACATGTATGGTCCCTGATAAGTTTAGTAAGTCTATAATTACCATTCTCAAATATTTGGAGGGTTTTTGATTCTGTGTGGCCGCTCACAAAGTAACTGTCCCCTGAGAGCTGCCCTGGAATTTGTAAAATCTTTGAACCCTGTGCACAACCGGCTGGTTTCACAGGCCTGAGGAATCTTTCAGTGGCCCTTGGTGCCAGGAGGAGGGCATCAGGTGTCGGTCCAGAGCCTCAGTCCTGCCTGCTCTGGCTGTCCCAGGGTTTTCGAGGAATGAAAATGCCTGTGAGATTTCCCAAGCTAAGACTGACTAATTGAGAGGAACGCTTACAGAGAATTGAGCAGATCATAGAAAGATTTATATTGTATGTGAACGTAGTTGTGTGTAGATGTACATGTTTGCCTGTTCTGTGACAGAGGAGGGTTTGTGTCCATTTTTGCCTCCATGTTGTCGTAGACTGGTGTCTGAGGGTTGGTTCCTTCCTCTCAGTGCTATGCTTGAGTGTTGCTGTCCTTGATACACTTGTCCCTCTGATATAAGTCAGCTGGTCTCCAGAGCTGAAAGCAGAGCAAGGTCGACTGCAGCATCCCCCTCACAGTGCCTCCCATTCCCCATGAAGGACAGCAGCACTGGTATGGAAGTATATCAACAACAAACAATTTTTAAGAGCAGCATTAGATTTATGTGTGAGCGAGGATAAAATTGTGAGTGTAAGAGATTATTTAACCATGCAAGTATAACTACATTTGAGCTAGCAATAAAGATTCTCTTGCTTGTAATGATCAAAGCTGCTCACGCTCACTTTTGGATCTGAATCTTGTGAGTGCAAACTAAGAGCAGAACATTACCTGTTCAATTTGACCTGGAAGTGAAGGCTCATTCTGTTAAACCTGTTCAGTCTACTTTCAAAGTCAAAGCAGGGATCATGGTGGGTTCTTTAACCACCAGACGGAGACATGGAGCAGTATTTGGTGTGTGTGTATTATGTTAAAAATTTAAAATGCATGGACACTAAATGCCTAAAGTCACACTCAGTTTGTTGGCAAATGATCTGGTCTTTAAGCCTCCATGGCTATATATATTATAACTATATATCTATATATCATAATGGTCATGTTAGCTTCTAATGTGATTGTTTTTTTGTTTTACATAATTCTTAATTTTTCGTTTTTTATGAATAATTTTAACAGATAAAATGATCAGAAGCATTGTAAGTAAAACACTTTTAAAGAGGCACATGGTTACTTCAAATCTAATGAACCTGATACTGGGTTTACTATGATCTGATCCAACTCCCTGTGTAATTAAAAAAAAACAAATGGTTCAAGACGGATAATGAGACTTTGTTCAATCCCACTGTACAAAAATGAAGCCAAAATATCCCAGATATTGCCACTTGCATCTTGCGCTAAAATTTAATGAGGTAATTTGGAATCCCACAGCACCAGTTCTGCTTTCCAAAAGTGGCCCACTCTGCAGCTCGCGTTCCACACCAGTGAGCTGGGCTTCTGACCTGTTTAAAGTTTGAGAGTAGGTTGGGGTGTGTCGGCCCCAAGACCTCTAATCATTTGATTTATCAGATAAAACTGCGAGACTCTGAGCACCAGCTATCCTGAGGGAAACTTCGGAGCATGGCCGTTTATTGCTTTATTCCTTGCGCTGATTCTAACTTTGAAATAGACACGACCATGACATCCAGATGTGGGCGTGTCCTGATGCAACTTGCTAGTAAAGTTGGCAAGCGATTTCAATGGGTCAGATGCACAAATGAGTGTTGGCATGATCGGGATTGCATGCTCAAATCTGATTCTGTTGTTATAAATCTGTGCCTTAGCACTCTCAAATGTTGACTTCCAGACTGAGCAGCGCTCAGAATTTCTTTTGTGCTGTCTCAAATCTTTCAGCATCAATATACTTCCATACACCAGCCAGTGAAGCTGAAGGATGTAGAGAGGCTCTAGGACTTACCAACTGAGCAGTTGAAGTAGTAGCCAGACCAGCCCCTCATCCAGCTGCAGAAAAAAACTGGGGCAGGTGTTTTTAATGGCAGTCTTGTAGATGCAAATCTGTCAGAGCACTGTTTCATTTTTATCTTTAGAAAAAACATATTTACAGGACAAGTTCCTGTTTATTATTCTTCTACTCTAGAGTAAGACACAGTTACCTTGCCAAAACCAAGACACACCTTGTTTTGTAAGATTCTTCTCTCTTTTTTATACTGTTCATTTGTCTCATGTGGTATCACTAGGGCAGGCAGCAACTTAAAATGGAAAAGCCCCGTTTGGTTTTGATTTGAGATAAATACAAGATTGGGGTTGTGTTTGATCATAGTTTGGGCTGTGGCCTAGCGACAGTTTCTTAGAATTTCAAGTTTGCGCTTTTAACTCAGGCTTAACCTCTCTTACCTCAGTTGACTTTTTTTTTTCAATATGCCTTTACCATGTATGTGACTGAGGCCCTTATCTAATTAATTTTCAAAATAAAGATTAAGAAGTAAAGTCATTGTTGCATAATTATGTTTCACAGGTGACATTAAGTAAGCAGTTAAGCTGTTTGATAATAGATAAAAAAAGGGCAGTATTATATAAAAATTCTTTTAGCAATTCATAAGTAGGCCCCAATGAAATCTGTTTTAATTTTTTCCAGATTTCATTTTATGTATCCTGAATTCCATGTTTTCCACTTTAATTTTTCTGAATTCCATGTTTTGCAAATTAAGTATATTTTATCATCATAGTGTCAATCAAAGTGTCTAATCATGTGGTGGATGAGTACATTTCAAAAAAGTCAATAAGAAAATATTCAAATATAATGAATATCTATCTATTTATGTAACATACTCAGAGCGCCTCTTTCACATGACTGCAGAGTCAATAATGTTTACTCTCAGGATTGTTTTAGAGCAACCCAACATCAAAGAATTAAGTAATTTCCCTCACAATTTAGTGAAATTTCTTAATCTATAAGTGAAGCAGGTAACGTGTTTTACACATCCTGTGAATAATCCAATTACTGTTACTTCCATCTAAGTATTTACACTGTGTTAACACCCTATTATAAAAACCAGACATAGTCATATGTGAATCCTGGGCCGTTTCAATGCATTTACAGGTCAGAATGTGGGTGCACTCCAACTTTAGCAGCAGCTTTGACCATGGAAATGCGTGTTATGGCTGGCTTGATGCAGAAACATCAGATGCTGCCTCAGGACCACTTGAGAAGCACAGGAGGAAAGGATTTGACCTAGTTGGCTGACCGAGAAAAAGACAAGCTAACATTAGTCATCAGTCGCATCTCTGCGGCTAAATGCTTAAGTTGGGGACAACACAGGCAGAGCAGAATGAGGTCTCAGCAACTGACCTGGTGTTCCTCTACCCTTGGTGAAACACCAACTCAGAAAGCAAAGGACAGAAGCAGTGTGCCCCTAATAACACCAAAACTTGGCAACTAGTTTTTTTTTCGTTCATTCGGCATACTGTAGGTGCTGTGACAAAAGCTTACAATGGTAGGGGAACACTGATTTTTGTAAATTGCATTCACATATTTGCGATTTCCTGGAAATTCCACACTTTACAGCTGATTCCATTTTTATGATCAAATTGTGTGATTTCATCCATGTTTTCCCATCACGAGATTCAAAGGGCTCCACATAATCTTTTAGTATACATAGTGTTGGCATGAATACCTTTTGTAGTTGGTTGACGATGGGACTGGTCTTAAATAACTAATTAGTTGCTCTGTGATGTATGTTACGTGATGAGCAGTTGGCTAAAGTCAGTAAGCATAAATAAAAGTCTTCTGAAGTGAAGGCTTTGTTTCCACATGGTGCTGTTTTATTCTGTATTTCCCAATATGTCTGGGACTGCTTAATAAGCAGTGAAAAAATATCAAATAGCTGTAACAAGTTCCTTCAGTATGTAAAGGTGTCATAAAGGGGAGGGGAAGCGTCGCCCTACCTTAATACACGCTGTAGCACAATCCTGCCCTGGCATGTACCTCACGCCTTTGCCAGTTTACGAAACTGACTTATGGTGCCACTTTGGACTTAGAGGAAATTCTTAAAAATGCATCAATTTTTACATCAATACTTTTTTTTTTTTTTTTATGCTGTGTAAGTTGCTGGTGATCTGAGTTTGGTGTGTTGGTAATGTTGGTAATGATGGAGCCATGTGCAACCTCACAGCCATTCTCTGGTGAGAAGGCTTGCACAGGGATGGTATTCGTGAATGGGCTTGAGTGTGAGAGACTTCCTGCCGGGTTACTGGGAGTGGTAGTCACCTTAAGCGCAGTGTCATGACTTAGGAATGCTATCAATGATAGCTATTTTTACATAATAGCCTAGAGGCCAAGAAGGAGGAGTGGGACAAATGGGTGGGCACATGGTTCTACCTGTTGTAACTCAACATCTTTGATGGGAATGGGTGGTGTCCAAACAAGAACACTAGAATTATAATTATATTAAGGTTATGGCTGTTGGCCAAGCATTTGCAAGGGTGTTAACCTACTTCTTAAACATTTGATCTTCAAGTTCCGTGAAAGCTTTCGCGTCAACATCACCACCTTATTTGTGCCTTACATCACTATTCATTAGATACAGTAGTTTATGGTTTGAATAGTTTATTAAGTGCTATTGATATCAAATTGTCCTGATGGAAATTTAAGTTGAGAGAAGGACAACAGAGGTTGGAGGCATCACCCTGGAACACAGGCTTTGAATGTCAAGCCTGTCTGACTTGGTCAGAAGTTCAGCCATTCCGCATTCTTGACTAAAGGATAAAGCAGCCCTAATCCCCTTTACCAGGTAGCTAGAGTTGGCAGTGGAGCCAGGAATTCCTGCGGCATACCGATTTGGGGAAGTTGCTAGGGTTTGGATGGACAATTCGAACAACAATAGAGTACTCTCATTCAAAGAAAAATAGGGTTTAAGTTCTGTGAGAAAGTCCTACCACCACAGAGATAGGTACCATGTGGAATGTGACATATTTAGAGTGCTTTTGATTCAGAGGCATTGGCCACTATTAAAAAAGTGGGCTGGGTGATTTAGGGCATCCAGACATAGGGTGGAGAGGTGGGAAAGAGAGCCGAAGAGAGAGAAAGACAGAAACAAATAGGGAGGGGAGGTGGTTATGGAAGGTAGGGATATCTGTTGATCTCATGACAGCCAGGCCATAGTGCGAGCGTCCAGCCAGGGCAGACTATAGTAACAGCAGGCTCTACAGCAGCTTACCTGGCCATCAAACTGAGCCAATGACCTGCCAGTCTTCCTTCCCATAGTCCAATGTCAGGGATCAGGATCAGCCTCGACAAGAGTGACTTCAGAGACACAGAAGGCAGCGTCTAGCTCCTTTATCTGCCTCCATAATGCTGCCAAAGACTCAGGCCTCCGCAGAGGTGGAGCAGCATTACTGACCTGTCCTGCTGCTCCTCTCAGGCCCAGTGGATTAGCTGTGAAAAGGCCCCTAGAGAAAAACTGTGGGTGAAGTACACTGGCCTGTCTTTGTCCCGTCTGTCTGCTGGGCTGGGGAGCACTGACTTTAGCCCTCTGTCAACTAGGCCCGGTGAAACCTCTCAACAAAAGCCATTCATCTGTTGCACTGTACATGCCAAATGGCTGGCATTCCTCTTCACGAGTTGTTTTGTAAGCCGCATCTGTCTGTCTGTCTCTGCAATTACAAGTCTGTTAAGAGAAGAATGGTTTGTGTGCAGCTGGGGTTTTTCTGCGTTTGCCGAGTAGATCTGATTAACCTTCTGTCTGCTCATTACTGACCATTGGCCAGACATGTTTTTTAGTGATTGAGCCACTGAGACACAAGATTAGGTTTTTGCTTTTACAAGAGCTGCACTATGTAAGGTCACATTCTCTGTGTAAGGTTCTTTGTCAGAGTACTCTAATTGTAATTACATGTATCCTGTTTGTCAGCTATTGCATTAGACTTCTCACATTATATTTGAATGGCTTTACTACACAATTATACTGCGTTTATGCATGATTATATGATAATTTCCCGTAAGTGGAGAGGATTTACTCAATTTTATCTTTAGAATGGATTTTCTAGGTTTTTTAACTCTGTCATGAATTCTCTTTATCCTCTGAATTCCCTCTTTGTGTGTAACTGTTTATTGAATACATCATGATCTAACTGCACTATCAACTTCAAATGCATCTGAGTAATTTTTTAATTAGTTTTGATTCTTTTGATCAGAAAGAATGTAAAGAATTTGTCACATTACAGAGCAGTCACATGTGCCTTTCGGGATTTTAAAATGTGCACCAGTCTGAGAGGCAACCACAGATCATTTTTCAACTAGAAAGTCCATTTGACTGGAGTACTTTGCTGTGGTACAGTAGTAAGTTTGCTGCGATTGTCTGGAGTAAAGTGTGGACTAAGCATCAGCAATCAGTTCAGTATACTTGGTGCTTATACCTGTTTCATAGTAACTAGAGTTTCTACATGTAAACAGAGCCCTAAGCACCCAATATGGAACACAACTGAAACTGCAATTACATGTTTGTTAAACCTGATGTAGAAGATGACAACTATATAGTGCAGTCTCCAAGAATTAAGACAGTGGCATGATCTCTGTTGTCATGGCCATTGGATATGAAATGTGTAAGTGACTATGATTAATTGAATGATTTCTTTATTTTTGTGTCACACACAAGCATGTGCCCAACCCTCATGGGTTTACAGGATATCATTATGAATTCAAAATGGTGACCTTTGGATTTGAATATTAGGGTGCGCAGGAAACAAAGGAATCATAAATAAGGAATTGAAGTAAGGTTCATAAAGTAAGAACTATACAAACCGGTCATGCTGGATGATGTTACAGGCAGCATAACATTCACCACGTCGACTCTGCCAATTCTGGTGTTCTCTGGTGAAAGAATTGAGCTGCATGGTGCTAGGCTGTGAGCACAGGTCCCACTAGAGGAGGTCGGGCACTCATGCCACCCTCATGGAGTCTGTTTCTGTCAGTTTGGTCAGAAACATGCATTTAAGACTGTGGTGGGAGGCACAGCAAAGCTTCTTGCGACAGCACGTATGGATGTGCCATCCTGGAGGAGCTGGACTACCTGTGCAACCTGATTGGGCTGCAGGCATCGCCTCATGCTACCAGTAGTGACAAGGACACTAGCAGAACACAAAAGTAGAGAAGAATCAGTCAGGAAGGATAAGGAGAGAGCAACTGTTTGTGGCCACCACATGCAAAACCATTCCCTTATTGGGAGTTGTCTTGCTTTTGCCTCTTCATCGCACCTGTTGTCACTTTCATTTGCACCAAAGCAGGTGAAATTGATATACAATCACTTGTGCTTCCTAATAGACAGTTTGATATCACTGAAGTTTAACTGACTTGGTGTTATACTATGACGATTAAGTGTTCCCTTAATTTTTTTTGAGCAGTATATAAGAACCATTCGTGCATATGACACTTCTGTGTACATCTCCTTTTACAATTGCTCAAATGCTTTTATAGCCTTTAAAATATGGTGAAAATCTGAGAAGTGTGGCCAAAGTTCACAAAAATCAGTAGTGATGATGACAAAATGGAAAAACTGTGATGATGTGGTCAGGTGCAAGTTTTTGGGAATGATTTAATTTACAGCTGCATCCAATAAGAGCATTTTTGATGTGCCCAGTTGTACTTCACCTCAAGAATTAAATCATCTGACAACTGTGCACTAATGTAGGTTCAGTGGTCACGTGTTGCCTTAATGTAGTTAGATGAAAAGTAACTGTGATGGATAAGAAGCTCAAGAGGAGGAAATTCACACCAAGTACTGGAGTTTGAGTCCTCTCTCACATCTAACTGTTTTCAAACTTAGGGGGGTTTTACCATGCCTCAACAAGAATCCAAAAAAGGCAAACATTCTTCATGAACTGAAGTAAACGGGAACCACATTTAACAACAGTAGATCTATATCAAAACATCAATTTATATACAAATGGTTATTTTGCGGCTGAAGTATTCTGTTAAGAGGTCCAACCTTAACCGTACCTTATTCATAGATGTTGTCATGCTCAGATTCAAAGTCAGGATCTTTTCATTTTTTGCCTTTTTATTTCAGGCGACAGTGCTATCACTGAGCTTCTGTTATAGCACACACTCACACCCTTATGTCATCACCAACCTTAATTGTGTGTGTATATCATTACAGTTGATACATATTGGGGCACATTGTTAGCCTTAGTCCTGTCACCTCCACAGAAGAACAGGCCTGCCTCTGTATGAAGCTCAGGTAAAACTGACAGGCCAGACTGATAACACAAGAGCCTACAATTTGGCCCAGTGTCATTTCAAATCTGCCCTGTCGCTTTCACGCTGTCACACCAACTGTGTCACCGTGTCACTGTGTGTGTGCTCCTGAAAAGTATGTGTGCACTTGTCACGTGTCACCCAGTCCCACACGGAGTGCTCCGTTCCCACACGGTTAAAGAAACGCTGCCCAGAGGTTGGTTGCCCATTCCCAACCGGCTCACCGTTTCAGTGACTGGAAATCCCCCTGCGCACAAAGAGGCCAGATATGATACCACAGCACTGCAGGCGAGGGAGGGAGCAAGGGACAGTATTGATACGGCGAGCACTTTTGTCTGGGAAAATCCTTAAGGGAATGCAACCAATTGTTGATAATTGTATGGGGCCACATTCTATCCCAAGTGCTGCTGGTATGTGTTACTTGTTTTGAATTGGAGAGACGAGTATACTTACTGATGATCAGTGCTTGTTCTTGTGACTCATTTTGGTTTTGTGGATTGTGGTCCTCTTTCAGTTGGTGTTGTATCAATCTTTTGAGGCTCACATGTAACGACATCACATGTTCACATTGCTCAGCGATGGCCTGTTTTTATTGTGCACATTCACACACAGCTCATTTCATTTCAGACCTGCAGGCTTTTTGTGCATTCACACACCTAAAGGTGTTTTTGAAAGCAATGTATTAATACCTTAAAAAATTCCCCTGTCCCTTACAGTAGCTCTCCTGAAAGTATAAAGTGTCCTTTATGATCGTTACATGTTTAGTGGCTTTTCCACATACTGATGGTCACTGTAGCCTGAGTGAAATATATTCTCCCATGAGTTCCCACAGTAAACTAAAGGGGTGGCGTCAGGGTGAGCAGGGGATATTTAGAGATGAGAGGACGCGTGCTGTTCAGTCCTGGTGGTCCTCTAGGGACAGACAAGGTGCATTCCCTGTTTGTCACTGCACTGTGAAATAGAAAGAGAGAAAGAAACCAGAGAGGCAGCGTCCACAGAGAGCTCCACGATGCAGCCACTGAGACGATGTGTTCCCCTGGGCAGCATAATAAAGCTCTCAGTAGGACGACGTGGTTTGAATGCACTTCAGACGGAAAGGGGGAGAGATGTACAGCCCCATATGCATCTACTCACCACATCATATTTCCACAGCCATGAATGAGGCCCTCACACAGACAGCCCCCACTGCTGTCAGACAGTCAGAGCCAAAACCTTTCACAACATGTCTTCTACACAATGCAGAGAAAAACTCTTTCTTGGGTTTGCACCGAGCAGAACCCTTAGGGAGGACAGGGTCTGTCTTCAGGCTGCAAGAGCATAGAGAGCTTCAGAGAGACAGAGAGCTTTAGAGAAAGAGAGATGGGTCGCTTTTCTCAGAAATCTGGAGAGCAGTGTCATATTACCCTCAGGCCTTCATGTGGTCTCAAGCTCTTTTTATACCATGTTTGCAAAATTGTCTCCTGCAAAACTGGTTTTACTTTTGTTTTTCTGACTTTGTTTTGATGAACATTCAGAAACTGTTGTAGGTCTGGCTGTGATGGAGGCCGGAGCTCTCATCAGTCTGCTCGTGTTTAACTGGAATGATCAGCACCGATTAAGGCGGCATTATGTGAGCATGACAGCTATCATGCCAGCTTAACAAAATAAAGCAGTAATAGAATGTAACACTGTGGACAGGAGGCCAAATAGGCCAGCTTCCAGATGAAATGTGCTCCGTTTCTGTGATTGCAATTAAGCCCATGGCCGAAAGCCAAAGAACTCAAACGTGAATGTGCACAAAACACTGTTTCTTCAGACGATAACATGCCCAGACTTTGTAATTGTTGTAGTTCTGACCTACTGTTTTGTTTCTGTTAGGGTTTTTTTTTTTATTGCAAATAAAAAGGAATGTGAGAGATTGCAGAACTTGATAAGTTGCAACATTTTCTTGTACCAGTAATCATATTTTTATACCATTTAAACTGCTTTGAAATAAGTATTTTACCCTGCAAACTTTTCCTGCGCGCTTGCTGATTGTTGTTCCTGATTGGTATTTGTAATTCTTGAATATACAATGAACTTTAAACAAAGATCTCCAAATTATTGTTTGTCACTGTTATGTTTTCAAGTCTATACACAAAATGAAATGAAGAACTAATGTATTATGCTGATGGAATTATTTTGAGATTTCCCCATATACCACAGCAGTATTATTACAAGATACTGAGTAATAACACATCAGTATAAGATAGGTTCTCTTTTTCTGTCTATCTGGTACGTAACAGATATTCAAAGGATAATGCAAATGTTTCTCAAGTTGTGTATGTTGATGACTCTTACAGTACTTCCTTTTACTTTGTTTATCCTCCCCTGGCCAAGATTTTAGGGGAATTTTCAGTCACTAAGCCTATTTAAAGCTGTCATTTGTGTTTTCTGTGGGCAAGCACAGCCTGTTTTTGACAGCATGTGTGTCCATTGTTGTTCTTGCGACGTGAGGCACTGTTGTCTGTGGTCTAATTTGGTCAGAGTCAACTAATCTCAAAAGGGTTACATGCCAGCTGCAAGAGTGAGCAGAAGTCCATCAGTCTGTGATGTGCTGCATTTGCATCTTAAAGGGACAGTTCACCACAGACTTTAAAAATACATATTTTTCCTCTTAGCTGTAGCTCTATTTATCTATCAAGATTGTTTTGGTGTAAATTACTGAGTGTTGGAAATATCAGCCATAGAGATATCTGCCTTCTCTCGAAAATAATGGAACTAGATGGCAGTCCGTTTGTGGTTCTCAAAATGCCAAAAGAATACCTTTGAAAACTCAACAGCAACTTTTCTCTCCAGAGATCATGACCCAGTTACTAAAGACAATTTCATTTTCATTTAGGAACTATTGCAGTACCACCAAAAGTATGCCTGTATAACAAATAGCAACAATGATATTCTAATGACAAAGTTTGATACTGCTAACTCACGAGTTAGCCAAAGTAACAGAAACACAACTCCCTCTGCACAGCCAGTCTCAAGGATCAGGTGCTGGTCAGCTGCAGGAACATCTCAGAAAAAAATCATTAACATAAACCACCACACACTGAACTGAATAACTGTGATCTTATTAAAAGCAAACAATGCGTTTCGCCCGTGCCTTCTTTAGGTTCGCTCAACAGAATCACATGAGCACTCACAGGTGTGCTTAATATACATAGATCACTGTCTCTTTCTTTGTCAAACTTTCAAATTCTCCAAAAACATTTATTTATAAAGAGCATTTTCAATTCATCCAAAAAACATAATAAATTTACATAGTAAGTAAGTTACATAGATAAAGAAACAAAGCAAGATTCATAAAGAGTACAAGAGTTACAAGAATATTTAACCTCATGACGTTGAATCACATATTAATCTGAACCCGAAGAAGCCGTGGGCGAAACGCGTTGTTTGCTCTTAATTAAGTCCCAGTAATTCAATTTAGTGTGCGGTGGTTTATGTTGATGATTTCATCTAGGATGCCATCAATGTTTACCTCTCATTCTGTCACAAGCTTCTCGTCCATGAGTAGATGCATGCTTCCTTCTGCGCCGTGATACTGTCATGATTTTTAGAAAGAGACATCGCTGTTTAGTTTTTTAAATGTATTTTTTGCACTTTGAGCACCACAAGCCGAGTGCCATCAAATTCCATAATATTCAAGAGAAGGCAGACATCTCAATGGCCGATATTTCAAACACTCTGTACCTCACATCAAAACAATCTAGATTGATAAATAGTGCTACAGATAACAGGAAAAAGATGTATTTTTAATTTCGGGATGAACTGTCCCTTTAACTGACCGTGAGCTAAAGAGGAAGCAAGTGTTTTTACCTTCTTTTCTACACTGTCTCTAGTCTGCGTCTTTACACTTTCTCTTGACTGCAAAGTGTGATATCTCTGTTTTAGTCCTCCCTCCACCCTGAGCCTCCTCATCTTTACAGCTGTACTGACCCTTTCTCATCATCTCTCTGCCATCTGCGGTTGTCTGCTCAACTGAGCAGACCTTTTCTCACAACTGCCCCCCACTCCAGTCACCATTTGGAGTTATAATCCACTGGAATCCCCTTTTGATAAGGGGCAAGAAATATTGCAAGGCCAGGACACAGGCAGGAAGCCCAGCTAAAGCAAGGTACTATTTTGGTTGAACAGTCCCATTGTCCGTGGACTGGGGACGGCTGACTGCCTGGGGGAGAGGGCGGAGGGTGACAGAGAGAGGAGGAATGATGTACTGCGAGGACATCACACTACTACGCACTCTCTATCCTCCCTCCACCAGCTCTGATCACTCAGAGGGTCCTCTGTCCCCCTTTTCAGTGTTGAACTCATGGCAGTCACACTCTGAAACATGTGCAAAGGAAGGGGCAGGGGGGGCTCTGTTATGTAACAGTGCCTTCCCTAACAGGAGCTCCACTCTCTTAAAGATGTAGTGTGGCAGAGGTGCAACTGAATTTGGACATCAAAAAGCTATTAAAAGAGACAAGGCAGAGATGATGTCAGGTTTTAGTCCCCCCCGGTTTTTGTTGCAGTGGACAATCCCTTTTGTTGTTTGGCTGTAATGATGCCACGTGCTAACAATAACTGCTTTTAGGAAAGGGTGGGATGACACGATGGGAGAAAGGGAATGTCGGCCTTGGACTTTTTATAAATCGAGATGTAAATATGGAAAGATTTATGTGGAAAGAGAAGAGCCTGCTTGGAAAGAAAGCGCATGGAAAATTATGTGTTGTCATATCTTTACAGGCTTGTAGCAGAGTCCCAACTACCCCTAAGCTGTAAACAGACTTTTAAATATTTGCAATGATAAGTTTCAAAGTGGCTTTCTGTTTCATCTTTAGAAGTTTATACAGTATGTTACAGAAATTTCCCAGGCTGACTTGTGAGTGTGTGAACTCAGTAACACCACAAGGCCACACAAAGACACTCACCGCTCACACACAAACACACACACAAACACTAAAAATGGGAGGGGAATCGATGTATGTTACGGGAAACGTGTTCTTGTTTTAGTTTTACTGGTACGCAAGGTCTCATGGCTGCATCCTCCCAACTGTCAGAGGCCCTCGCTCCTTTAGGTCTGAATCCCTCAGAGACAGCGTGAGGCATCAGCTCAGACAGGCGATAATCTAAAGCATCCAAATACCCGAACTACAGGGGTTCAGATCCTGATGTTCCCCTGCTGACTGAATGCTGTCTGCTCGTCCTGTCATCAGTCTGGATAAAAGAAACTAAAAACTGTCCTGAATCTGCACAGACTGCCCAGTCATCCTTACAATGAGAAAGTAAAACTACTGTTGATATGTTGTTTTTTTAAGCGATATTTCCTGGCTGTATTGACTTATCTTAGATGTTTGCAAATTGCTGCAACATTTAGACATTAAAGGCTGGGTAATCAGGACTAAAACAACACAGCAACAAGTATAAGCTTCTCAGCGTCCGCTCAGAAGGCTGCACAAACAAACAAAATGAAGGTCGTAGTAAATGCTTTGGGCTAGAAGTACGTCATGTGTGGGCCACCGCATTGAGGAGCATTAAAGGCCACACACACGTGCACATACACATGCAGATCTGAATACACGCACTGTACCTAGAAACAGCATTCGTGTACACTCATGCACACACTCCAAACACTTGCCCTCTCAGACTTCAGGGGCCTCCTTACAGCCTACATGCACACCCACGCGTTCCTGTTGCTGCACTCGTCTTACTGACTGCTCTGGCTGAGCCACTGAGCCAGCTGGTGATAACAACACTTCCTCCTCGCTCCCCTCTTGCGCTTAGCTGTTGTGCTCTTACCATCTGCGGCAACTGGCTGGGGCCGAAGCGTCATGTTACCCCACACAACTGGAGACCCAAAGATCCTGTGGACACACAAGCACAGCCAAGATCCTGAAGAGACACACACACACACACACACGTCTCATGGCAGTTACAGTTGTGGCGACCATGAGATGCAGCAGTGAAGAGAGCAGAAAGAGGTCCAGGCTATTTATCATGCATTTGAATGCAGGCAGACAAGGTGGAACCATATGGCAAAATGTTCCTGGAGGGGAATACACAGAAAGATGTGTAACATTTTAAAACAAACTCTAAAGGGTGAATTCACAAAGAATAAATTGTGGCTGCTGATAGCCCCATGAATTGTGCATCCCTTGCAACCGCTATCCGTCCCCTCTCAAGGTCTGATTCACAAAACATATTGTGCTAATATTATAACAGTGCAAACATGCCATAAAATTTTGCAGCTGAATGCAATTTGCCAATTTTTTTGCATCTGATGGCAATTATCCTTGTGGCAAAGTTTAAATGTTGCCATTACACCAAGAAAGTAGCAGGCAGAACAATGGCACAGAGAAAAAGAAAACAGAGGTTTTCTGACTGCAAGCTCCAGGTCCTGACCAATGAAGTGCAGAGGCTTTCCTCAAAACTTCAGGCTAAGAATTTAAATGTGACAGAGAGAAACCATATTTGGGATTTAATATTCCAGTAAGTACATGCAATTCTGTTACCGCCAACTCTCTGAAGATGCAACTAATTTTACTCTAAAGCCCCGTTTCCACCAAACACTTTCAGTATGGTCCCTTTGGAACCCAAAGTAACCCTTCAGACGTGGTACCTAGACTCTAGCGTTTCCACCGCAAACAATACTCAAACAATACTCTTAAATGTGGGTGGGGTTGTTGTCACTCACTGCTCCGTCCAGCACTCACTGTATTCCCTCATTACTGGTGACACAGATGAAAGTCTGCAGGTCATTTGTCCACAGAACGAGGCTGCACGCTGACATTTTCTGAACGATATAGAACAATCTGCAGTGAGACTCTCTCTCAATGGGATATCTAGAAATAGCGGGTGTGTGCATTTAGTCCTTCACAGGCTCCCTCTTTCCTCTACTGCCTCCTCACCACCATCTGTGGATTAGGATATATACTGTTCACGTAACATGGTCAAAAATCACCATATATAAACGCTTGAAGATCCACTCATTACTAAAAGTGTCTGTCAAAAAAAGCCTAAAGTGATGGTCAGAGGTGTGAAAGTGGCATTTAAGGTGTGATTCGTGTCTTCAACTCATGCATTGAGTAACATAACAACTTAACTTTCCATCTTAGAAGTTGCCGGCCCACTGAATTAAGTTGTTTTTTCTCTGACTCCAGCTGTTGCAAGAAGCAGCAAAACATCCTTTTTTTTTAAAAAAAGATATTTTTTGGGGCATTTTTTGCCTTTAATGGACAGGAGAGCCAAGTGTGAAAGGGGGAGAGAGAGAGAGGGGATGACATGCAGCAAGGACCACAGGCTGGACCCGAACCCAGGCCGCCGCAGCAACAGCCCTGCACATGGGGCGCCCGCTCCACCACCAAGCCACCGACGCCCCAGTAAAACATCCTTTCATTTTGTAGTTACAGTCTACCAGTGTTGTGCTAGTTACTGAAAAATAGTAACTAGTTACCGTTACTAGTTACTTCATTAAAAAGTAACTCAGTGAGCAACTTAGTTACTTAAACAAAAAGTAATTCGTTACTGAGAAAAGTAACTTTTTAGTTATTAACGGAGTAACGCGCCGTTTGGTAACAGTAACTGAGGTACTGAGTTTAAAAACTAACGTGTTAGAGTATTAGTTACTGGGCTGTAACGCGTTACTAATAATGCATTACTGCCCAACACTGCAGTCTACTAATAAAACTCTCCACGGTATGAACAGTGGTTACATGAGCCTCAAAACCAGCCACAACTCAGCCCTGAGCAGAGTGACCGTCTGCTACTGACCAATCAACAGACTGCAATGTTCACAGCTCCACCTTTTAGTACCAGATCTGTGAGCTAGGTACCCCAAAGGAAGGGGTACCAAAAATGGGGACGGTATGGAACGGTTCCATTGGTACCATCCACAACTTTCACAGTGGAAAGAGAAAAAAGCTTACCGAACTGAACTGAACCGTACCGTACTGCTTGATGAAAACGGGGATTAACTGCACGTGGCTATTAGCGCTGACATTCATGAATTGTACTGTTTTTGCAGTGAGGCTAATTTGCATAGAAAGGGGGCAATTTTGCGCCAAATGTATGCATATTAACTAATTTAAATACATGCACACAGCACAGGAGCACCAGGACGCTATTTGCTAGGTAGCACAGTTAGGACCCTTTGCGCATGCTTTGAGAATTACACAGGTTTTTTTTTTTTGGTCTTATTTGTGCAAGTTTAGTGGCTGCAAAAGCCATGCAATCCTTTTGTGAATTCACCCATGAGTGTTTTAGTGTCAGCCAAATTCAGGCAGAGAATAGATTCTGAGAGAGAGGCAAAAAAAAAATTTCAGTCTTCATAGTACTGTATAAGAAAATCAATCCAAAGGAAGGGCACGGTCACAAAAACATTTAAAGCAGAGAAATTTTGCATCACTATCAATTGATTTCAGTTGAACTGCGGTGATCGGATGGGCGTGAGGTGAAAATTAGGTTAATTTGTCTGTTGCTTTCATGCAGAGTTCCACTAAAGTGAACTTTGCCATAGGAATTTACACCAAGTCTGATTGCAAATCATTGTGACATTGATGTCCTTTGAGGGAGCAGAGACTGTATCAATGAAGTCAGCTTACTAGCTGTCACAACATTCAGTTTATCCCACCCTGCCCTGCCACATGATAAGCAAAGGCAAAAAGCATTTTTGTAACAATTTTTGGCATTACAAGCTAACAGGTTACATGACCAGCAGTAGCCATTAGATGACCTCAAAGTAGTCACTACATCGCCAAGCTTCTTGCGCCTCAGATTGACTATTAAATATGATCATACAAGTGGACATTAGCGGGGTGGCTTTGGCTCAGAGGTGTGTGAAAGGACTCGGTGTGAGGGCGTGTGAATGGTTACTGAGTAGCAGGTGGCACCATGTACAGTAACCTCAGCCACCAGTGTGTGAATGTGTGTGTGTGTGTGTGTGTGTGTGTGTGTGTGTGTGTGTGTGTGTGTGTGAATGGGTGAATGTGAGATGTAATTTAAAACTCACTCTGAGCAGTCAGAAGACTAGAAAAACGCTAAACAAGTGCAGTCCATTTATCATTTACCATTAAACAAGATCTACAACTATACAAGCAGCTCTGTGAGGCTGTGATTGGGTATTGTGGTACTTCTGGCTAAATGCTAATGTCAGCATGCTAACGTGCTCAAAATGACAGTGCTAACATGCCAATGTTTAGCATGTTTACCATCTTATTCTAAGGGCTGGCATGCTACAATAGTATACCAGAAGCTGATGGGAACGTCATCAGTTTTGCACATATTTCATCATAAACCAAAGAATTGGACAAATTACAAATTTGACCAGATGAAAATTTAAGGGATTTCCAAAGTTATACAATTCAACCTGTGGGGACCATGATTGTATGTACCAAATTCATTGCAATCCATCCAATAGTTGTTGAGATATTTCTGGACCACAAGAGCGGACAGATCGACGGACCAGCATTACCATCCATAGAGTCATGCCAATAGCATGGCTAAATATTTTTACTTCTGCTCGGACATGAAAGTGCTTATTTTGGGCTTTTAAACATGGCAGTGGGTGGCCTTTACTAGATTAGGATGATTCTCCAATCATTGGCAAATTGTTAATGAAAATGATGTCCTGGTAAGCCACAGATGGTGGTGAGGAGGCAGTAGAGGAAAGAGGGAGCGTAGGAGGAGAGTGGGAAGAGAGGAAAGCGGGGCAGAGAGGGAGGGCAAAGAGTGGCATGTGGCTGGATGGTATCCTTGGGAAAGTTTGCAGCTCACTCTCCCACTCTCTGGATCTTAGCTGGGGACAAATACCACATGGAGCTGAGAGGAAGCCCGCTGGAGTGTGCAGGGCCACGAGCACACAGGAATGTTTCACTTCAAACGGAAAATGTTCACAGCTGTTAGTTAGGCTATCTCTCTCACTCTATTTCTCCATCTCTATCTATCCATCTCTCTCTCTCTCACTGTGTCAGAAGCTTGCTGCTATGTTTAGCTCGACTCCTCGTGTGCTTGTGATAACCAGTATTTTTAGTTCTGATGTGGGTCAGTGTTCCTTTTTTCGGAATTTTGCGTTAAATATCTATACCACATATACTTGCATGATCAGTTTGCCTTCATTGGAGTCTAAATTGAGTTTTATTGTCTTGGGCTGGAACTCAGGCTCCTTAAAAAATATTAGTTATCTTGCCATGTGGTTACCCAATAGCAGAAGGGCTGCAGTCCATTTTGTATTCAAACACATAGTTTAAAAAAACCACCCACTTGACAATGTGTGGCATCGAAATAGCGGAAGCCCTTGCCTGACCAACAAACAAAAATGACAACAACAACAACAACAACACAGGGTTGCCTTCACCACATCAAGCTGTCTGGAGTCTGATGAATCTGGTTTGGCTACACATGAGTTGGATCCTCACAGTTTTGGGGCTATGTTGGTTGCAAATGAGCCCAGGCTCAATAGTTCTGCATGTTGGAGGTTCTGCCTGCCTGCCACACACATAGGCTACTACTATGCAGACTATTTGCGTGTGTGTATTTATGTCCAACACAACCATATTGTCTGATACAAACTCATCCATATGCACTCTCACATGTCAAACCACTGATCAAGCCAACCAGCAGGTGTATGCACTCGGAGATACAGTGTTTTTGATCTTGCATTTAATTCACTACAAACAGGAATCCAACCAACACTATAGACATACAGTAGCTGTGCGTTGTGGGGGCAATGTGCTTAAGCTCTGACCTAGACTTATTTCAAAACTCACCTTGAACTCCAGTTTCTTCTTGTCTCATTTTTCCTTTTGTCTCCTTCTGTTCATAAACTGTAGTCATACAGCTCAGGTTAGCTCTTTATGACAAAGAAAAAGAAGATTAGCGATCACTGTTAATAGGTGGGTTCGATACTTGACGATAATGTAGTGGGCACTGTGGACCAAACTACAGCATGTTGCAGTTGTACAGCACCTGTTATTTTCTGCTTGCTGCCTTGTTCTTCTCCTCTTTATAAATATATTGGTCATCCTTTTATCTGTGTGATTTTGATGGAGAAGAGGAAGTGATTGGCTAAGGGTTCCCATGGACGAATGAGTTCAGTTGGCTGTTTAAAACTTCAAGAGGCACATCAATCACACAGTAATTGTGGAGCTTTGCTGAACAGTGCACATTTCCAAAGCCAACGCAAAAATCATGCAGTGGTCGTCATATCGAAACGTGGTTCTAATATTGTGTCCATTACCATTTATGATTTAAAGTAGCGGTTTAACTGTGGCGTGAAACTATAGTGGGGGTAGAATACAACACTACCACTAATATGACTTCAAAAATATCCATAGACCTGAATATAATTCATAAGGGAAGAATTTGTTGCAGGACTGTTGTGTTGGACTGTGTTAAATTGTACAGGTGGACCTAATAAAGTGGTTCCTCAGTGTATGGTATGGGGATGTTCTCATAGTAGAGGTCAATCCATCAGGTTGTCATCAGCTCATTATTTTTGATTGTTTATATTCAGTGCACATCTGTAGTTTATAATGGATGTGTTTGGTTTCTTAATGCATAGTGTAGATCTTGTACTTTTGAGCATGTGAGAATGCCATGCAAAGGACCCCCTAATGCCTACCTATCCGTCCAATGTGTGTGTATGTACACACGTGCACACATACAGTATAGAATGCATATACACAAAACCACCCACAAACTTACCCAGAGGCTTAAACCAGGGTTTTCTTTTTTCTTCATAAACCACTTCCCTGCCTTTCGCTTGCTCCTGATGACGACACTCTCTTGGAATTTACTCCTTGTGCTGGTGGTGCTCTCTGACAGAGAGAGAGACTGTCTGTGTTGTTCAGATCTTTTCGTGCTCTGCAGCCGCTAACCAGGACCATTTGGTGTCTCCTTTCTCCGAACTCTTTTCTTTACCCCCCCCCCCCCCCCCCCCCCCCCCCTTCTTTCTTTTGCATTTATTCTCTTTTTTGCCTTTGCTTGATCTCCTTCCTGTCTGGGTTATGGCAATTTTACATTATTTGGTTTGAAATCAGGCTCTCTGTGAGCATAGGGGGTCCACAGACAGGGGGCTGCTATTGGGGCTGTAAAGGGGTTGCTAAATTGTGCTGTGGTGGGGTGGACATGCTGAGGTCTGAGGTTTGAGAGCATTGCTCATCTGTCATTTCATGCCTATACTGTACGTGTTTACTGTGCTTTGAACATGCATCTGCATTTGCATTTGTGGATATCCATGGAAGTTGTGCATGACGACTCTGTCCCTCGATGGCTAATCTTGCATCTGTGTGTCCAGTGGATGTGTGTGTGAGAGACATGGGGGACATGCTGCTGTGTCCTCTAGAGGCCTGTGAAGGGACGGCTTCCCCCTCCTCCCTAAACCCCGGCTGGCCCTAGATTGATGGGGGAGGTGTTGCCTCTGCTCACTCATCCATCACATACTTTATTTGGGTTTTAGAGGAAAGGAAAAAGGAAAAAAGACAGAATAAAGGAAAAAAAGACTTCCAAAAATATCAGAGTTGGGGGCTGGGGGTGTGGAGGGTTGAGGAGTAGAGCAAGGGGAGGCCCCTTGTCCTGTGTAGCTCTGCTCTCATGCCCCCCTCTCTTTAAGCAGATGCTGGAAAAGAAGTCTTACCCTTGTGACCCCCTGCCATTCTCCAGTCCCAGCACTGATAACAAAAGACAGATAAAGCCAAATGGGGGGGCAGATTTAGTGAAGATTAGCGGGCAGGTTTGTGATTTCCACTGAGGTTTTTGTCATGTGTGAGTGTGCATGTTTATATGCTCCTGGTAAATTGTGGTGCCATTAGCAGATTGTGAGATAGAATGGTCCGAGAGTAGTTGGTGGTCTTTGTTTACCATCCAGGCTGGGCAGGGTTTACTGTGTGACAGGACGGTGACGGCAGATGAGTTTGCAAGCTGACAGAGGAAACAAAGCCTGCAGTGCCAGCCTTCGACTCCTCCCACGGGATGATGAGATTTATGTAGCAACCAGGGGTATAAACTCCGATCAGACTGCTTGACCTACCACTGAAGTTGAGTGTATCCAGGATTTCTACATGTGCATCTATGGGATGGATAAAATCAAACATATTTGTCATTGCATTCATCAGAACTTGTATCATATGTCCAGAGATTATCATTGTACTTTAAAACTATAAACACTTGATCTGAAAGACTCTTAAACTCTGGCCTGTCTGTGTACAACAGAGGCCAAATATCTTGTCGACATGTTTTCTGTTGGAAGTTTTGCATCCTAAATCATAAACACATTATAAAGAGGAAGAAATGGTTCCCATTTAGACCTGGACATCTGTAGCAGCACACGGTACAGTGCGAACATATACAAGCACACAGTCAGTTTAGCTCTGCGCTCTGGCCTTTGTCTGAAGTGCCTATAGGAAAGTTGGACCACTCCAAAGGGACTATCAAATAAAGAAATCACTGTTTCCTATTATTGCTGCTGTTGAGCTGGAGGTGGCTTGTGTAGCTTATGCCAAACTAATACGAGTGGAAAAATAAATAAATAAACAAAGAAAGGGAAATTATTACCTTCAGAAATTACACATTGGCCTTTCTCTTTATAGTCGTCGAGAAAATATTACAGGTCCCTGACAAACGAGGTATGTTGCTGAGTGTCCAAACATTTCTTGACTTGGCTACTTTTAGTTTTTTATATTGTTAATGATGGAATTCGTTAATAGGAAAGACACCAAATCATGTTCCTGTGCTTCCTTTTCCCACCATGATTATTCACTTTGCCATATGGCCAAATAAATTAAATAATTCATTTTCCAAATAGAAGCTGCTTTGTCCTAAAGTTGAAGAAAACCAAGCTAAATCCCACAGTTTTGTGATGTAAAAATATGAAAATGTAGCAAAAAGGGGACCAGGTTGGCTTATCCTTGCGGGTATGGGAGAGTGTTTGTTTCCTCTGAGAAGCTTTTCCAACTGCAGACCTCATGGTGGAGCCCCCAGAGGCCCTATTTGAATCACAAATGTCTTTCGTTTCTCAATCGTTCACAGGTTTTGGTCAGTTGAGGAATTTTGGGACCCATTAAAGCCTGGTGACAATGACTTTCACCCCCAGGGCCACCACAGGGGTCCGCCCCCCTACTGACCTCTCCATTGGTGCCCAGTCATAGCTCCAACGGTCCTGCTCCCGGGCTCTGATTGGTTCAACAAAGCACCCAAAAACTGCTCTGGGGTCAATGTCTCTTTTCTCCCTGTCGCTCTTTTCCTCCTTGCTGCCTTGTTCTGGTTCAAGTCGGGGCTTATCAAAGACAATCCAGTTCTGTCATGTGGCCAAATCATCTTGACACCCATTTAGCATGCTCATCAGAGGACAGTTATGAATATTCAAGATGGTGCCAGGGGCCAGAGAGAGAGGCAGAATCGAAGAGATGAGAGTGACAGATAATAGGGGAGGAGGAACAAAGAGGAAGATTAAATGTGTACATGTGAGTGACAGAGCAGGAGGAAGTAGAAAACAACATAATAATCCAAATTCAATAAATGCAATATTATTTCAAGACCACAATACACTAAATTAAAGTTAGTAAAGAGGCATTTTGAAGCATGCTTATCAAAGACAGTGTAGATAATGAACAGAAGATGATACCAACTTGGTCAGCCTGAGATTGTCAGATCAGAGCTGTACTGTGCATTTACAAGAGACGTTGCTGGTGAAGTGGCATGTGCACTTTGTGATGATGATCACTGTTAGTCAGCACGTGGCTTCGATCCTTGATTCAAAGCAACCAGTTTGCGATTTCTTTTCCATCTGCCAATCCTGATAAGTGTGCTGTACAATCTGACAAAACCAGCACATTCTCTATATACCTGATCACCAAAGCTCTGCTCAAAATCCAATGTCCATAGCATGTCGGCTTCATCAGGGATGGAGATGATCCTTTGCCAGTGTAGCCGGTGTGTATCTTTGCGTATATGCCCACCCAGTCCATGGGCCACATGTGACCCCGGTAGAGATGTCATGGTGAGGAAATTTTCCCACTTGTTCATGAACTTGTGACAACAAACACAGCAAAAAATTATTGTTTATAGATTAGTCGTCAACCATTAGGTGAACCAACAACTAATTTGATAATTCATTAATCAGTTTAAGAAATCTTTTAAGAAAAAAAGTCAAATTTCGGTGAGTCTAGCTTCTTAAATGTGAATATTTTGTGTTTTCTTTACTCCTCTATGACAGTAAACGGAATATCTTTGGGTTGTGTACAAAACAAGACTTTGAAGGACATGATTTTGGGCTCTGGAAACACTGACTATTTTTCACCATTTTCGGACACTTTATTGACCAAAAAACGAATAGATTAGTAGAGAAAATTGTTGATGGGTTAATCGGCAATGAAAATAATTGTTAATTACACTATTAACAACATTGGTGCAACCAATGTTACAAGTACACAGGACATTTAACAAGAAAAGTTATTTGTCGATGATGCACGTCTTGGTCTCATTAACGTTCAGATCGTAGCCACCCCGGTAGCGCAGGTACATGATTAAGTACTGATCACACAGTTAGTACTTTATGAGTTATTTTATTTGATAAATGTGGGCACTGACATGCAAAAATGAACTAAATGGGTTTTATTTCTACAATGGAAAAAAAAAGCAAAACAGTGGGCGGAGTGGTGGGCAAGTGATGTAACCAGTGCTAATCAGAGTACACCTGAACACCACCGCAAGCCAAGCCCCAGGCTCTTTTCACACTCTTCCATCTTTATACACCGGATCTATTTTTGACAGACCAGCTCGGGTCTCTTTTGAGTGAAATTTACTTGTGAATGTACATACACGCCTGTAATCATTGACAGTTGACATTTCATTTGTCACTGCCTTTGTCTTCACACAAATACGTCAAAACAATTTTTTGTGTTTGTAATTAGAGAGAGAGAGACAGAGAGAGGGAGAGGGACACACATACACATTATGACATTTAAAATGAGTGATCCCAGAGAAAGTTAGAGTATTATGGAAAACCCTTTGGCACTGCTTATGAATCACACGCTTTTTATGTCCTTGCAGTTGACCACTGTTTGGTTATGATGTATTGGATCTTGTGAGAACAGGAGAGCCGAGCCAGGAAGGAGCAAGTTTGTCTGAATGAGCCTGCCTGTCTTGTTGACATCGATGTCAGAAACTTCTAGGATCCCATCCAAGCTGAGACAAGTGATCATTTGGACTTTGAGAACGCGGCACTGTTCCAAGCTTTGATGTTTCGGCTTTTAAAGATTGTAGATGGAGACAGGAAGGGTTATCAAGGGCACTGCATCTCCGTGGATTGTCGACATTTGTGGACGCCGATGATGTTTGTGTTGTAGTATTTTCAGCATATTTTCTGGTTGACATAGTGTGGTTGCAGTTGAATGAATTTGTCTCTTGTTCCAGTTGTTAATTTTCACATTTTGTTCCTGCAGTTCATGCCCATTACCAGGGTTTTCCTGCCCTGAAGCTGAACAGAGAGAATGAGCTTCAGTCGTCAAAGATCTACTGCTTGATTGCATAATTTCATCAATTGATCATCAATTGTGCATGAAGAACAGGGCAACAGTGTAAGGAAGGATAGGGAAGACTTGATCAAACAGAAATATGTGGAACTGACAGTTCATGTGTCAGTGTCTCGGACATGGAGTGTGATATGGTGTACCAGGGGGATGTGAGGGTCAGGATGATAGGTGTAGATAGAGAAGAGCTTTTCCTTTGGTCCAAACACAAAACAAAAATGTTTTGGCACCAATGTTTTCGAGTATAGAGAAAACTATGGGCACAAATTGAGGATCCTTTACTGCTTCAGTAAACACTTTGCCTCTGTTGCTTTCCATCTGGTTCCTTAACCAGAATTCACTTTCAAGGTGGATGTATACGCAGATGGAGATAAGTGGTCAACAAACCGGTCTTGATGCTGTGGTTAGTCTTTTTCTTGACCTCTGTATGTGTATGTATGTGCGTGCTGTGTGTTTAATGTTTGTGGGATGCGGCGTTTTTCAACATCCCTCCACAACTTAGCCTACTGTATCTCACTATGATGAATGGGGGTCAGGGCTGGGCCACCCACTCCTCACCACAGTCCCAAACCTCTAAAAAGACTACTTATAACACGCCTAAAAAAACCCCAGTTGGATTCAATTAGATGTTTATGTGCAGCTAATGAGTTTATTTTTACCTCAGAAATGATCATTCCAAGTTCAGGAGTCAAGAGTGTTGGTCACTTCTTTAGTTATTAATAGTTTGGGCCAAAGTACCAGTGGATGGAACTGTCAACGGCGTGCGTAAGGTTACATGACAAACAACAAAGAAGTCATCATAAATAGATTTTTTTAAAAATCATTTCCACTTATGACTGAGAGTATGAATTATTGTACACAGTCATCTGCATCACCACACCAAAACACCAGTTTGCACCATCTGTAGGCTATAATGTAAGTCCATAAGTCTTTTCTCTTTGATCCAGTCATGTTTCCTTCAAGAGAGCGCTCTTCAACTCTGCAATTTCAGACTGGTGAGGAGAGTGTCTATCTAAAACAGTCCTTTCCCATCTGTGTCACAGGCCATATCTGTCATTATCTGCATTTTATTGTTCTCTCTATAGTATTGCCTACCGCCTGCTCCTGCCCTGTCTTCAGCACCACATTCTCTCCGATGAGTCACAAAGGTCTTCAGAAAGGCTGCTGGCTAGTCTTTGGTGACAGTGGTAGAAATGAGGGCTCTTGTATAAAGTCAGAGTTGAGTCATTTTAAAGGAAGAGCTTCTGGCCCTGCCAGACCCAGATCGGTTTGTCACTGGTTGAGTCATAAAGGTATACAATAACATTGCCAGAGGTTGTGGAAATGAAAGCAGCTGTAGTTAATTTCAGGAAGTAGCAACGCAGTCCCTGCAGGTTCATCATCAGTAGGCCTATCTGGTGAGTGACTCTTTGCCAGGATGATGAAAATGATGGTGACTGAGAGGGATTCTGGTGGAAGAACACCAGTCAGTCATGAGAGGGGGGGTGGAGGAGGATTTAAAGAGACAATTTTATCAGAAAATCCCAGGATGACTCACACCACAGCTCTTGTCAGTTAAAGTGGGGTTTCCTGCAAACACACGTCTGCCACATTATATAGATCTCAGTCTCTGTGTTTTATAAGAGCACTGTTTATTGACTGCTTTTTCTGATTTTCACCAAAAAGTTATTGAAAGTAGTACTTTCTTAGATAAGCTCTAACCAGACTTGTGACACCAGTGTTATTAGGCTGAAAAATCAGACTTATTATGTATTAGTGTGATTTTGTCTAATATTGGGTAGGGGGATCAGGATGCACTCATTGACCCAACGCAGGCAGACAGATACTGGATACTCTAGCCAGACAAATGCTGCCCATCCCGTCAGCTTGCTAGCAAGGGCACTGAGGTAGATAATATTTGTCAGCTTGGCTGTGCCAGTGCCAATGCCAGGGTGGGCTAGGCCTGGTGGGTCTGGCTAAGAGGGACGAGATCACTGTGGGCATCGGGAGTCTACAGGGCTGAGGGAAAGAGGAGGATGTACACAGAGGCACTCACATTGTTGAGAGCATGTCCCAGGCACGCACATAAACACACACAAAAACAGGGGAAAAAAATAGTGTGCATGTAATCAACAGCAATAATTAGGGGTTCAAGCCTGAAGGGCTGAAACCATATCGTTTTTCTGCTGATTTATTATAAGTATATTATAAATCTTCCTCCCAAATGTTTGTGCAAATTCCTGTGAGTTGGTACATGGCAGACACATAAAACTTTCATCAATGATTGGAAGATGTGTGCCCAACAATTTTGAACCCAATCGGCCTGATGGTGGCACTATAATTAAGGCCCAAAAAAATGCCCTTTTGGAAAGGTCATGCCCCTCGTGCTGAAGTCAGATTGACTTGAAATTCGACACACAGGTCCAGCTCAAGGTGCTCTACATAAAGGCCTCAAGAAACATTAAGGTCCACCTCAATAGGTTTTCCACCATTTTTAATTTTTTTGAAAAACACGTTTTTGACATTGTTTCCACAACTGTGGGTCCAATTCCAATCTTTTTTTTTTTTTTTTTTGTGGATCGATATTGGACTGGATTTATCAAAAGCTATTTAGCTTGTTGATTTCTCATTGAACTTTTAAGATATTAACCGGTGAAAGGGGCATGGCTCTGCACATAAATAGACCTAACTCCACAAATATTGGGCCAATCATCACAAAACTTACAGGATATGTCCACACAAGCACTTTAAATATAACCTAAAAATTTCATTCCAATCCACCACTAGGGGGCGCTACAAATGCAAACAAATGTATGTGGCATAACAAATCAGATTATAAATCAGGAATTGTTTTTCAAGTCTTTATAAAACTCACATGATATGTTTCAAAAACATGTTGAAAATTATTTTTCAAATTTTACAATAGGACGTTGCAGGAGTTCCAAACAAGTGCATTGGCCTGGTGGAAAATTTGGCCTTAAATCAATGACAGTTTCTTCAAACATCACCGTGATATTTGATTGATAGTTGATATTTTTTTATAAAGCTGTTGAAAGATGTATCCAAAAATGATTTTGCAGTTGGCCAGTAGAGGTTGACTGTGATGATGGGAAGGACATGGCACAGCACAGATTTGGTTGTGAATAAATAAATGTCTGTCATAAAACCTGTTAGTTATCTTTAATGCAGGTGCTTGAAACTGTCAAAGGTCTTGATCCTTTGCAGCTTTCAACTTTTAATGGTCCGTGTTGGCTTGAACCCCGGAATCGCCGCTTGCGGCTATATTTTTTTCTTGAATTCCCCCAAGCAATGTCTGTATTCTAAATTTGCTCTCTTTTTTATTGCAGTAAGACATCCAGATGTTGAAATCAAACTCTACTCAGAATGAATTTATGAAGACAAGAAGAATGATGCGACGCAAAGCAAAAAGAAGCAGCACCTGACAGCCTTTTGTGGCCCCTACATAAGACCTAGAGCTTGGGTCAGGCTCTTTATTGGCACACCTGAGTAACATCATAAACATGGCTGAAATTGCCAGCGAAGATCTGAGCCCACCTGTTACCAGCCCAAGCTTTTAATGTAAGTCTTATTTTATCTTTTAACTAATCAAGTGTTTATTATATGGTCTGGAGATTGTAAACTGGCTACCTTGTCAGTTAAAACAACAGCTGTGTGTAGACGTGGTACCTCCAATAGATCTGTATTCATGTATGTGTGTGTGCATGCATGAAGAACAGAAAGAATCTGCAGTAAGATGCCACCTGAGCTCCATACCTGCTCTGCGTTTGTCTCTGGGGTTCAGTTTGGGAGGAAATTAGATTTTTCCATCAGTCTGTGCTTAAGTACATTTATCACTCGGATCACTCAGAGTTGTGGAGAAGAGGAAAAGTGGTCTGGCATGGGATCTGTCACCAAGTCCTCCACATTTATGTCACCAAACTATTTGGTGGCCACTGAAATTGGGACCTCCTGTTTAGACTGTGGGAACTGTTGGCAGTTGGTGTTAAATCAACCAATGTTTCAGCTCCTCATTGTGAAATAAACAACATCTGTGTTGCTTTGCTAACATCTCTCCCTGAAGCGTCCTAATGTAATTAAATAATTACATTTTAAAAGTGACGGATAATCTGACAGTGTGACGCAGATTTACCAGTTTCTACAATTTGAATGTAAGCTTTTATGAGGTTTTCATTTTGATGTTGTAAATTAAGATATTGTGATATAATTTAATCATCTGCACCAAAACCAAAAACATCAATACCCAACAATATTTAGAACATAAAAAATATTCACTCCAGCAGTAAGCATTTCTTTCATCATTGCAGTATGTTCGGTTGTTATGTGGGATGTTTTCACACTCCATCTCCTCACAGTAATGGAACAATATGTCCAACAATAGCATCCCTGACATCAATCTGTTCCCAGTGTAGCTGCTGTAGCGGCAATATTAGATATTAGAGAGGACGGAGTGTCAAAAAGTGGTAATGAAATGTATCCAAACGGCCCCCTCTGGACACAACAAATAAAGTCCAGGTGTCCAAAGGAAAAGGTTTAGTTATGGAAAACACAGGCAGCGTACGTCAGGACTTTGACCTGGGAAGCCAACCTGGGGACCCTGGTGGTTGGAGGTAAATCCGTAAGCGTGTGGGGCAGGAAACAAGAGGTATTAAGAGAATTCCAGAAGCCTGAATATACCGTATATCTCTTTATTTCTCTTATTTTTCCACATGGATCATTAATTTTAGTGTGGTAAATGCCAATGATGCCACTTGCAGCCCCATTTATGAACTTTCATCACCTCTGTATTGACCCTCGTGAAGTGTTGGTGAGTTAACAGCCTAAATGGGTTTCTCCCTTGTCATAGTGGAGCTCACTTCCTGTCACTGGCCCCAGGGCGGGAGCGCACAATGACGAACACCACCCACATCAGCCCCCTAGCAGGCAGTCAGCCTAACAGTCCGGGTGACACAGGGGTTATTTGTTTCTGTCCGAAGCACAGAAATAGTCTCCCAACTCCTCCTGGAGTGGACAAAGCAGACACGCATTCATTGGCCTGCTACCGGGGCGGGATGTGCTCTTGTTGTGATTACCTGCCTCTGTAGAGGAAGGGCCTTCTCTGAGGACCTATGGAAAAATGCTGCGGTCTGCCAAGTGCCATGATTAGCACCCCGGCCGGTTCCTGGGTCAGCTCAGAGGGCAAAAGTGTCTAGACCAGGCGGGGGTTTTCCAGAGGCCCTTGCCTGAGCTGTAATTATTACTGCTTACAGTTGAGCTTCAGCTCTCAGGGCCCACATTCCACTTTGGACGGTTGTATAGCATTACTCCCTTCAGTGTGTGGTGGGAGTCGGATCAGACACTGGCTTTACATATGGTTTGAATATTGTATAGTTAATGGCCTCAATTTTTCATTGAGTCATGTTATTTGATGTAAGCGGATCAAGAGATAGGAGGGTGGGAACTCTTGTGGTGATAAGTATCTCATGTTGAATTAAAGTCCAAGTAAATTTAACACTGAAAAACCCAAGAAGACTTTATTGATTGATTTATTGATTGATTGGCATCGTGCAGTTCAGGGTGTCCTACTCCTTAATGTGAAGATCTTCTAGTTTTGCAGCCAGGGCTCTTACAGTGCATTCTGCATTACAAGCTCAGTGTTTGCCAGAAAAAGCACAACCAGTTAATGGTTCGGAACTTTGGCTTATCTTGGCCATCGACGCAACAAAAGCTATAATTATCTGCAAAATAAACTCACTTCCTTGATTGTTAGACAAATAATGCATTAAACAGTTCCAGATAAACTCTGTTTTCCACTGTGTTGCCAGCCCCTGTGGAGAAGGAGAGGCATTCAGGCCACCAATGCTGGAAGAGCTTTTCACTGGGCTGCTCAGGAAGTTGAGTGCTTCATAAAATATGAACACCTTATATAACCAATTATTATTTGAAAACTCTGTTTTCTTCTCTGTGAAAAGAACTGAAAAAAAAATGCCCCTGATGTTTCCTACCTGCCAACAGATTGAGGTTTTCTTGTGTATGTCAGCATTGTGTGTCTCCCAAGGCCTTCTTTATATAGGCCCAGACATTATTTTTGGCTCTTTTTTTTTTTTCTGACGTATACCTCCCACTCCTCCCACTTTCTCTGGCCCACCTCCATAAGGGCCAAGGAAGCCTGGCACTCGCCTGAAGCTCTCAGCCAGTCCTGGGCAGCTGGGATCTGGGGGAGCTCCCTGCAGTTCTGCAGTGTGCTGGCAGCCCCCTTTCTCTTGCCCCCGCCACTCTTAATTCTGCCTTTTTACTTCCAGCCAGCTTCAGAATACAATACAGAGGAGCCCTGTGCTGTGCTGTGAACACAGACACACACCCGTGGGCGTACACACACATCCACACTTTTATAAGCCATTGAAAGAGACAAGACCAAAGGCGGAAAGAGGAGCAGACGCCTCTCAGATGCTGGGCTTGGCTTCATGCGCCTCTTGACACAGACGGCCGCACACAAGATAACTGTTGTTTATTGTTTATGGAAGGACCCTCTGCCACACTCCACACTCTCTTCATCTGGAGACTCCTAAAGGGCCACAGCCAAGAGCCACGGGGGAAAAGAAAAATGGAACACACTGTATCTACTGTATGTGTGTGTGTGCGAGTGTGTATGTGTGCACTAAAGAGAGTGTATGTATGCTTTTGTGTTTGCATGTACAGCGGGAATGTACACTTAATGTACATTCTTGGGTGCTATTATTCTTCCGTAGCTTCCGCATTGAGCGTGTGTTGTTTGCTCAGCTGGAGTTGGTTCAGTGTGGAGGGGATGGAGAGGCCATCTTGTTCCTCTGGGGTCCCACTCACAATAAAGTCATTACAGTAGGTGATGTATACTTCCGCTTGGATCTGATAGATTATGCACTACAGTCTATTATGTCATGTAGTAACAATTTGCATTTTTTTTCTGAGAAATAGTTTTTTATTATTTCTTAAAGAAAGTACAAAATAAAATGCATCACAGAATATGCACACAAACCTCCCACCCTAAACTCCCCCAAGTCATTATCACTACATACACAGTTGGCCTGAGTTGTCAACATAAGCATGCTCCATCATATATAGGGGACACAGATATTTAAAGACAAATTTCAACAAATAAACTGTCGCAAAACAAGGAAGCACAAAACAAATACATACTTTTGTCCATGCATAGATAAGACCATAAACACAAAAATGCGACCCATGTCAGAAGTCCCCCAAAAGGTTAAGTATTTGCCCCATTTTATAATATATACATTCAGTTTTCCCAAAGCGTGTAAAGGACATCTTACCAAATGCTGCTACTCTCACCATCTCTGCAGCCCTTTGTGTACTGAAGGAACCCCCTTAGTCTTCCATCCTCTGAGAAGAATCTGTCTGCCGTTGATAACACTAGTTTGGACCCAGTTTCTAAAGTTTGTCTTCTTTCATTATTACTGATCCTTCACTTAATACAAAAAATATGGGTCTGAGTCAATTGTGGGTCTCTGAAATACCAAAGAGATTATCATATATCTGGGCCCTTTGGTCACAGGACCATAACTCATGAAATAGGTGACCTTGCAAATGTTAAGATTGTCTTTCTTTGGGGAGTACTGGATTGAGGGAGAAAAATTCAGAAATAACAAACTTAGTTGGATTTCTGCCAATCTATCACCTCAGTTGGGTTGTTTGATACCTTAAAAGACAATACAAGTGTAATTATACTCTTAACTCAAACCAATTTCCAACTGTAACCCTTCTATTTAGTGATTTACACTAAAAAATAAGCAGAACATTGAAGAGTAACAAAGTATTATATCTAAAGCCACCAATATATTCCCCATAATCATGAATTCAATTGGCTGTTTCATTCTAGATTTATCATCTCTGATATCACAAGCTTCCTTTATTGCAAAGACATATTGAAAACACAAGTCAGAAAGTTGCACACAGACTTTCAGCACAAAGTCTTGGAAATAATAATCATTTAAACTGGACTGTACTAGTAGTATTGCATTATGTTTAGTGTGACTGCCTTAATTAGACAAAGAGGAAAACATCTCAGTGATTGCTTGAGGTTGAATTCTGGTGATATAAGGGCAGTGAATACAGTGTCATTAGTCAGGAGATGAAAAAATGCACATTATTTGTAATGATGGAATATTTATGATGCTGCATGGTGTCTCTGTATGCTGATTTGAAGCTGAAAACAGTGGGAGTCTGTATATGTTGGGAAAACATGCAGTTCAACAGACAGCAGCTTCTGACTGGAAAATGTGTTGCAAGGTTTACCCCTGCATGGGTTTTAATAGTCATAGAAAAAATTAGTCTTTTCTGTTAGCAAATGAATCTCAATTAATGACACCACTCATTGGTTGTGCTGTGTTTAAAAATATATCCTATTAAAATGTATTACATGAAATTTTATTTTATGATTCCATTTTATGAGGCTAAATATACAGCATTTGCACTGAGGCTGGCTTCTCTGCCCACTCAGGTCTCAGCTCCTCCCTGCCACTCGCAGCCATGTGCTGACAGAAACTTGTTGGTCTGTACCAGGTTCTCAGCAGTTAAAACCAGTAGAAAGAGAAATTCCTTCCTAATGGTGCATGCAAGAAATGATTCACCACTGTATTATTGTTTGAACCTTTGGCAGATCTTTTCCACATTACCTCAACACTACCTAAAGAAAACCATATTCATTTTCATGCAGTTTTATACATTTGTTTTTCTCTCACACAAACTTTGACTGCTCAAGTTTGATGTGTCTCCCTTGACCTTTCATCAAAATGTGCAGTTGGTAGGAAAGAGGCTGCAGCTGGACCCTGATCAGGCCTGATGGCGATAGAGCATGAATAGCAGGGTAGCCCTGGGCACTATGAAAAAGTCCTGCTGACGACTGTACCGACAGGGTCACAGCCCCTCCACGCTGCCCCGCAAAAGGAGAGTGGGAGTAAACAGGCGTAATAGGGAGAGACTAAAAGAGACTTGGACTGTGTTCTTGTAAATAATTGCATTCATTGTTCTCTGCCACTGTTGGTTATGGTCACAAGCTGTTTGGTAGGCCCCTGTCTGTCTGGTGCTCCCCATGAGCCCGGTGTCAGCCCCTACGCCCCCGAGGGGAGCAAGTTGTGCCAGGGGTGAGGATGCCAGCTCCCTGACCCGGTGGCCCCGCGTCTGACGTGCCCACGCCAGGAGCAAACGGTCCCTGGGCCAGCTCGGAGACTCAGGGCGTGCTGTGCGCATGCTGCTCCGCTGTTAAATAAAGCTGGTTCAAAGAGCACATTCCTGCCCCCAGCCCAGCAGCGAAATAGCGAGCTTTCTTGCTTGTAGTGTCAAAGCACCAGATTGTTTCGTTTTATTGCTTTGCCTTTATCTCGGCTGACTCCGGTACAATCTGATTGGATGCAGCATGTTATTAGCCTCTGTTGTTGGCTGTGGGAACAGCAGATGGCCTATTTGGGCCAGATTACCTGTACGCCTTATCTTAAGTGAAGAATTCATTCCAAGTGCTCAGATGTTTCAAGGAAGCTGCTTGTTCACATTATGAATGCAGTGCAGTACAGTTGAGCTTATCTGGAAGTTAACACCCACTCAGACTGTAAACCTGTAATAGCCATCTGAGGAAAAAAAACACAACATTGCTGTGTTGTGCATATTTTATGTATTGTGCTCGTAACAGATGATGATAGCTGTTTTGGATTGGTCACTTGAGTCAGGAAGTAAAAAAGACATATGAGCGTCACTACAATTATAGCAGCAACATTTTTAAGTGAAAGGAAATGTGAGCTGTCAGCAAAGATTTCACTTGTTCAGCAGGGGCTTCAGGAACTAGTTCACTGCAAGCTCCTCAGAGGACAGACAAGGCTCTCAGACAGATGCTGCGAAATAGATTGTAACATGAGAGGAATTTAAGAAAAAAAAAAGAAATCAGGAAGTCTCGAGGTTCAGTTTTTCTCCCTGAATCTCCCCCTCTGGATTTCTCTTTTCTCCTGCCTTACACAACTTAAGTGTAAGCCGGAAGCCTCCGTGCGTTATTGTGTCCAAAGCAAAGTTTGCAAAAACAAGCGTGGGAACTAACCCGGCTCAACACAGCATCATCTGCAGCCTGTAATGATAGAACCTCAATGACATCATGTGTGTTTGAGTGCGGGGCTCTGGTAACTGTGCCGTGCATCTCCTCAAAATACCAGTGGCTAAGTGGAACACACAAGCTGAGCTCGGCAATGGAAGTCAGATGCTCTCGAGCCCTTTCTAGCCGGGTAACGTCGCCTCTTCCCTTTCTTTGTCCGCTGATAGGTTTAGGAGACTCCGATAGAGGGGCCTCCTCCACAAGGGCTTCGTCTGACTTTACTGTATGGTAAATGTCAGAAAATAAATGCAGGCCTCTGTAACAAAGTGGAATTGGATCTAATGTGCCCCAGGCCACCGTGTTTGATCTGCACCACCTTCTGTACAGCTACCCACATCTTGAGCAGGGAAAAAAAAGTGCACTGCACATTCAGGATGTTATGGTATTTTGTCGTATAATAATCTGACGTCACGGTGGAAGAAAACCGTTTTCATATGTTGCTTGACATTATGCAAACAGGTCATATTCATACATTCAGTCACATCTTATCTTTGTTACCGCTCTTTTTTTTTTTTTTTCTTCTTTTTTTCTAATGAACTTCCCGTAAAACCGGTAACCAGGTTTGTATAATAAGTTTGTTTCTTCTGGTTTCATATTGTATACATTATCCTGCTGAGTAGTTGCATCTGGGGTGCATTCCTGCAGTGCAAAGAGAATTGCAATTTCTAACCCAGCAGCCAAAATCTGATACAATGCCTGGATTTAATGGAGCCTTTATATGACTCTTGAGATCATCCTGTTGTGAATAGCATGTTCTTCATGTGAGTTGCAAGAATAATTGTAGGTGGGGAATGTTTTATCAAGTCTGACTGAGGTCAATCATTCTGCTACAATGGAGCAGAGATCAAAGACTGGGGAGAACAAAAACTCCAAGGCCTACAGGTAGTATAGCAGTTAAACTGGAAGTATGAAACACACCCACCCACGCACATTCGGTTTCCCAGCTAGTGTGGGATGATCCCTAAAGATGTGAAACTCAAACCGTGTTGGTTTTGATCATGTGTTTGACATCAGATAATGGATCAGTGGTGAGTGCAGGGGATAAAGTAAAAAACTCAAATATATCAACAGCTGATAAATGTTTAAGACATGTTTTCATTGTTGCACGCTATTCATTTTGTGCTTACATCACACATTCCAGCAAGTCACTGGAGTTTGAATGTGAGCTGTTAAGTGCTCAGCTTCCTCTAAAATCTCAACATTGCTCTGCTGTGGCGATGGCATCAGTAAAAAAACAAAACAAAAACAGATGCAACTAGAAATTACAGAGAGAGAGAGAGAGTGTGCATACTGTAATTTCACAGACTGAGCAATCTCTTAGATTTATTAGAATAATAGATAGTTTTGATGCATTTGGATCCAGATCTGCATACAAGGACACTGTACTTTCATCCCAGTACGTTAGTTCATGAGAAAAAAAAATATGAAAAATGTCACAATGTTGAGAAATCCTTGAATCTAAACACTGATCCAAATCCAGATTAAAAACAGTTACCTGGCTGATGGCTCATCGCTCAGCATTTCATTCAAATCTGTTGGTATGTTTTTGAGATGTACTAACTACACAAACTAAAAGGTTATAAACTAAGATGTATCCATTCATCACTTACCTTATTCCTCAGTGATATTGTTTGGTTTAAACGTGGATGCTCCTGGAATGTCCAGTGAACAGCTCGCAGCACTATTGCAATCAGGGCTCGAAATGTGCATATTATAGGCTGTATAAATAATGTATGTAGCTTCTGTGACATCACCCATTGGTTTGTGGACTGCGGCATTGAAGCCTTGACTTCAGCATTGTGCCCGTTGCCATCTTGGTCTTTTGAAGCCAGAATTGACCACATTTGGAAGAGAGAGGTGGATGACCATTGGCTATGACTCATGCAGTTGACACTTTGAATTTTCATATGAGGTTTGCTTCAGCCCAGTTCAGACCAAAGATTTGCAATTAGACAAATCGTTTTAGAGCATGGCATAGAAAAGTTGCAGCGCTGTAAACTGTCCTGTCTCAGGTTGACCCAAGCCAACTGATGGTGTCTCCTGTGACTCAGCTTTTCAAGTCGCCAGTGGCTGGTTTAGGAACGTAAGGCGCATTACCTGTTACAGACGCCAATCAGCTTGTAGCAAAGTCAGCTGGCCAGCTCAGGTACAAACTGTCCGCAAACAGTGTATTAATTTGCCTAGTACATCTCATTTACATTCCAGCGACTTTTGACACACAAGTCAGTGTCCTCACACTGTGTCAGTGTCAGACTGTGGGTCATTGCAACTGCTCATTATATTTGCACATGTTCGCACATATACTCATTTACTGGCTAATTGGCGCAGGTTATTTAAATGAAACTCAGGTTGTTTTGTTTGTTTTTGCGGTTTCATCCCTAAAATCCTACCATAGCGGGTATCTCACTATCACTATCCTCATTCCTTTTTCAAGAGGCTACAAATTATATTCAGCTACAAAATAAGCCTGAAAAGCTGGAAGTTAGAACGAAAGTACATAAAGCTATTGCTGTGGAGACGATTCACTGTCTCATATAGTCACAGTGGTGTAAACTGGCAGGTTTTCAGAACGTTGCAGACCGGTAATTGCAAGTCGCGAATTTGCGCTTAAGAAGCTGTTTAAAACCTTCCTATGACCATATAAAATTTAAAGTGGTTTCACAGTACATCACTGTAATTTTGGTCAGATGCAGCCTGTAGAAGAAGTGCAGATAAAGAGTGACAGGTACACCAAATGACGCTGTAAAAACATTTTGGTGCATGTAATTTTAAAGGTTACGTCCCCCAGTGCATACAAAACAAAAAGTATTTGGAGCCCAGTGCAAGTACCTTTTCTCAGCATTTTGTTTTCTCAGTCATAGCTGTTTTCCATAGCTGTGTCTCGTTCTGTTTAGCAGGCTGTCCTGCCAGCCAGCAGAACACTAACTAAACTAGAATGGTCTTTGTTTTTTTAAGTAAAGCCAGAAAGACAAAGAAGGTAATCATGTCATTTCGCAAGTGCCCCATAGGAGACGAAACACACGTCAACACAAAGAAAGACAAAGAAACTGAGCGGCTGTTTCAGATTAACACTAAATAATCATAAAAAAGTTATAAGTTATTAGTGGTTTCACTGTGCCAAGTATGATTAGTTGTTTCTTTTCTATAGGAGATGAAGGCAGCAGACTGCCCCAATTTACCAGACCACCATTGATTGCTCTCTCTTTCTCTCCGCCTCACTCACACACACCTCCTAGCTCTCTTTATCCACCCACTGGATAAGGCTCACCACCTCTGCATCACATTTACTGGTGTGGTTTCCCTAACCATTTCTGTAGATTTATGTGCTGATTGTACAGTCTGGTAATTGATTTGCACTCTTGCTTATACAGTTTTATAGATTTGGCATTAAGCAGTTTAACAACTACATGAATTCCCTCGCTTTAAGTCTAGAGCTACAAAACAACATCATAACTAACATTTGATTAAGCAGGAATGTAGGAGTTTATGAACACCAGTCTTGTTACTCAAAATGCGCACCAAGACATACATTCAGTATATTTTAGGCTTTGTCAAATATGCCGTCCTCAAAAGGAGAAGAAAAAATCTCAGCGCAGAGTGGAGCACATGGTCCAAATGCTACGCTTTTCTCTACTTCCTTCCTCATGATGCATAATCTTGTACCTCCCTTTCACATCCGTTTGTCCCCTTCCACTGGAACCAGAAAATCAATCTACAGCATACACGTTGTCAAACAATGATGTAGACCCTGGTCTACCCCATCCATGGGGCCAGACGTGATTGAGTCAAGATCTGGTCTGGGCTGTTTGAAATACGGTCTCAATTACTCTGTGCAGGGCTCCCACAAACCCCTGGCTTTATACGCACATACGAGCACACATGCATGCACTCACATCCCCATTTTACCCGTTAAATTAAAGTCAGATTACTATCAGTGCATCCCAAATGTGCTTTTCAGTAAATACAGCTCTGTTTCCTCAGCCAGTCTGTTCACATCCCCCACTGGGAGGCCCCTTCAGAAGCCCGCTCTGCACTCTCCATGCTACGTACTAATTGACCGAGCCCGTTGGAGGTGAGGTGAGGTGGATGGAGATGGGGATGGCGACGCATGGCAGTCATATGTGACCGAGGCCACTGAAAGAGTCTGATGTGGGAACCATTAGCGCACAGTGTCGGTAGAAGCATGGAGGCGCACGCGGGGTGTGCAGCTTGAACAAATAAGGCCCTCTGTGTTTTGGAGTGAGTACCCCTGCTGCCTTATTACCAGTTTGAAGTGTGGTTTGCTGGCGATGACATCAATGACAAACAGAGCGCTCTGGTTTCCTCTTCAGGGATGGAAACTGCTGCTTTGAACTTCAACAACTTCTCCATTCACTCCTTATGGATGTAGACACTAGGAACTTAGTCCTGCATACAAAGTATGACAGCCAAAATGCTTCCAGTGAAGCTTGACTTTCATGAAGAATCAAAACAATTCAAAAAAAGTTATTTGTTGTTTTATTGGTTACGTTTAGATAGCAGTTAGATTTGGCTATTCCCTGAAAAGGCTGAAGGGACAGTTTACCCTGATAATAAAAATACGTATTTTTCCTCTTACCTGCTATTTATCAATCTAGATTGTTCTGGTGTGAGTTGCAGAGTGTTGGAGATATCGGTCGTAGAGATATCTTTTAAATATAATGGAACTTGATGGCACTCAGTTTGTGGTGCTGAAAGCACCCAAAAATTACATTTATAAAACTCAACAGCAATGTCTCTTTCCAGAAATCATAACCCGGGAACTCAAGATAATTCACAAACCTTATTGTGAGCAGTTTTAGGTTGAAACTATTTTCTGTAATCATACCACAGCGCAGACAGAAGTGAGCATCTACTCATAGATGAGAGACTCATACTCATTACAGCACAAGATGTGAACATTAATGACGTCCTCCTCGGCTAAGCTGTGACATACGTTAGCTCAGTGGTGAGGTAGATGCACTTTTACTTCTACGTAGTGATTTGGTTGGTGGATGTAGTTTGGTAGAAAGAAAATAGTTCCTACATGAAACTGCTCACAACAAGGTCTGTGGATTATCTCGAGTAATTGAGTCAAAATTTCAGGAAAGAGATGAGTTAAGTGCCATCTGATTCCATTATATTTGAAAAAAGGCAGACATCTCTACATCCGATATCTCTAAGACTCACCAACTCACACCAAGTCAGTCTATATTAATAAATAACACAACAGGTAAGATGAAAAATACATATTTTTTTATATTAGTGTGAACTGTTCCTTTAACATGGATTTTTAAAAACAATTTTGGTCAGATTTAACCAAAATCATTACACGTGATTCTCCTCTAGCATGTGACGTTCTTTGCAGCCAGTTTAGGAGAAAGCTCAAATTTGCTCAGTATTCTTTGCAGATCTGAGTATGCTTTTTTGTGATTTTTTGCACAGTTGTCTCCACCAAAGTTGTCACCTCACAGTTCACGTATCATCACACTGACATGCAAAAAATGCGTGATTAAAGGGTGAGGAGCTCACAGGAATTGGATGGCATTGCATGTACAATGTATAACATGCAACATTTTGACCTCAGAAAGACTTTTCTCTTAAAAAAAAAAAAAAAAAATCATACGTCCAAATGCTTTTAACACCCAGACTCGGGGACGCCAGCATCTTAGATCTTTTAGTGTTCACCTGATATGGCTGATAATACCCTCAAATTATAGCTGACATTCAGCATTTTTAACCTCAGGACAATGTCATTCATTCATTCATCCAGTTCCTCTTTCCACATAATCCTTGTCAGGGTCACAAGGGGGCTGCAGCATGTCCTGACATCCATTGCCGTCACAGTTCTGAAACTAAGACGTGTCTTCGGACTTTGAGAGAACACATGTAAACTACTAACTGCTGATCAGAAACAACCAGAATGCACTGCGCCGCACCGGACTAAAAGCCACTCCAGCTGTTGGGTGATGTAATGCGAGCTTGTCCATTTTGACACAGAAAAATATATAGCGGCCGGCTGGTAACAAAAAAGTGAGTTACAGTTAAACATTTAAAGTGAACATAGGCAATGCAGTAACAGAATCTTGGTTCATATTTGATCATCGCTGCCTAGTTTTATTGTTTGATCTAAGTTTGGTCTGAGTTTAAGAGACAGAGAGGGGTTTGTCTCTCTCTCGATCTGCTTCTATAAACTTTGTGTCCATGGTAGCGGGCGTACAAAAATGCCAAAGTACAATCTGTAGTTTGAGCAACAGCCCTAGAGCCAGGGAAAACGGCTATATGAGAGATGAGCCGAGAGATGTGGGCATCGGTAGGATGGAGGGAGGTTTACCACAGTTCATTTACACATATTACCCACATTGTTCGGATACAAAGCTGGTTGAAAATCGGCAACATTTCCCTTTAAGGGGACCCAGCCATGCATTGTCAGTGTAACCCATTCACATTGCTGTTTCCTTGATTTTGACATTTACTTGTGCAACAATCATCTATTATTGTTCAGCGGAAACAGCACCACATGATGCTGATACATTTGTTTCTCTTTTCTATTGAATGATGCAATGGAATGTGAATAATTTTAGAAGTCAAAACCAAATCATGGTTTTACCCTCCAGTCCATCTCCGCCGATGTGTTGGTTTGAGATTCAGGCACTTTTCAAATGAGCCAAATGTACTGTAGCATCAGATGGAACAGATTGTTCTGTGAATTGCAAAAATTACCTTGATAGTATAAATACTACTGACAGCGATATTAATGATCGTCATGAATGATTTAAAAACAGTGTATTAGAGGTGAAATTGCAAAACCATTTAGATCTAATTGCTTGAATGTTTCTTACAGTACTGGGTACAGTACTCAGTGTGTGAATACAGTCCAATGGTACGCTGAGCTGTCTTATGCAACCTGCTCCAGTGTTCAAAGGCAGCTGAGTGCCCTCTCCTGCTTTGTCAGGCTCACACAAGGGTTTATCAAGTGTAGGGTGGGAAGGCATGACGCTGGAGGACTTTGGAAGTGTGTGCTTGTGTGTGTGTGTGTGTGTGTGTGTGTGTGTGTGTGTATGCAGCAGCTTTGCCTCCCTGTGCATGTATTCATCTGTGTATTGGTTTGTGTGTAAGATGTGTCTGCAGTCCAGTGCGCATGCCTGTGTTTGCATATGATTACATGTGTTCACTTGCATGCCGATGTGCGTGCACGCGTGTCTTTTCTTCTGTTTTCTCATTCAGGGACTTTGCCCTCTGAAAAGGTGTGCCAGCCAGTCAGCTGAGAGAGAGGAAAACAAGATCTGAAGCGGGTCGGGGTGTTAGAACTGAGACAAAGACAAGGGAGAGCGCGAGAGAATGACAGACAGGGGCGAACAGAAAAGCGGCGCCGGAGAGCGGAGCGTGTCGCTTTGAACCTTGTTCCAGATGTTTGTGCATTGCAAATATCGCAAACATAACATAGCAGGCACAAGCAGGATTACACTAGCATTAAGTTTATGGCAGGTGTTTTATGCCCAGGTGACTTTCATTCACCGTCTCTTTGATCTTGACCGCTGCTTCGCTGAGTCATGGACTGCTCATCCAGCTGAGTCACAATAATTACGGATAATTAGGAAAATAAATATTTTCTTTCACTTTTTAAAGAATGTAGTGTGGGATTCTTTATTGTCCAGGAGAATCGAGTTAATTTAAGGGCACTCTGAAAGTTGGAAACACTAATCATAAGTGTAGTACTTTTACTGCAGGCCAAATTAGAGTCCAGACTCCACATGTAAGGATTGAACTGACATTCTGTAGCTCTGCTGCATTGATTACATGTCTGTGACAGCAGATCGAAAAGTGACTGACTGACAGGCGGACTAACTGCCCTGCCACCCACGCTGTTGACAAGGCAGGGCGCCTGATGACGTTGTCATTCGGTAAAGTACAAACAGGAAAGACACTGACCGACCCAAGCACTCTTTGAACTCCATATGAATTGCGGGTCTATCTGCAGCTGTTCCGAATGACCTTACCCCACAAAAATCAATCAGCACAAACATACTGAAGGGGCTGGGTGTGTGTTGGTGTCTTTTAGCACAAGTCTGTGAGCTGGCTGGTCCAATGTGTTATGTACAGTGGGATGCGGGAAAAACAGGGCTCTTTCCAGAAAGTCTTTTGATGTTGTCTCATATTGTCATAGTTCACCATAGTCCCTTTCAAAGCTGCTTTTTTTCCACTGACCCAAGTTCAGCAGATTAGACTAGTGGACTCAACCCAATGGAAAACTCTCACACAAACCAGCCAAACACACACACACCAAGTGTCAAGGTGTTCTTTTCAATGATTGAAAGGTGCTGGTGCACTTGTTAACCTCTCACTTCCATCCACATATATGTGGAAAGCCAGTACATGACAGTAGAAGACAAGGTGGTGTGGGTTTAGAAGCATCAGGCAGGCCTACAGTATAGCACTCTACTTGTCTGTCAGGTTGCCACACCCATCTTGGCGCTGGGCAGGACACACTGCCTGACTGGCTGGTTGGTTGGCATTTACCTCCGTTGGCAAAGCGGCACTCTACAGCCTCTCTAGATTTTTAATGTTTTATTTTCATGCCCGTCTCTCTCTTTCTGTCATATTGTGTGTCTCTGCCTGCCTGTTGCCCCGGTGCATGCAAATGTGGGCCGAGGTATGCGTTGGTTATCTCCCTCTGGAAAAGCAGTGCCCTTGTTGCTTCATATAGCCCGGCTCTAGTGACCGGCCATTGATAAGGCTAATGTCTCCCGATAGCTAGCAAGCTTTCAAGTCCCGTCACAAAACAGCCGGCTCCCTTTTATGTTGTTTTCCCAAGCCAAGGACAGACAGGCCTCCCTACAGGACCGCGCTGGCTAATCAGTAATCACTAACTTGCTGAGCCCAGCAGTCCCGTTCAGACGGGCTGCTTTTTCACCCATTCTTCTTCGTCATCTTCTTCCTTTGCTTCCTCACTTATTCCTTTCCTCCCTCTTCTTCTTCTGCACCTAATTCTTCTTTTAGTTCTCCCCTTTCGTCTTCTCAGACTCTAGCCTCCCTGGAGTCTAAAGCTTTTGATGATGATGCTTTTCTTCTGCATGGTGGGTAAAGTGGACAGACCACCGTGTCTTTCTTTTTCTTTCTTTGTCTCTTTATGTCTTTCTTTCTTTCTCTACTCACTTGTCTATTCTACTGGTTCAATCCCTCCCTGTCTCCCTCCCTCGTTTTCTGTTGTTTCTTTGCTCATCTTCTTTCCTGTCATCCGTGCCCGGCCGCACAACAAATGCCGCCCCCTTAGCCTGCTAATGAATCAAGATACAGAAGGGGGGATCAGGAGGTCTGGGGCCATAACTGTGCTGCAGACACATGGCGTTATATTAAAACATTAGTACCACTATATGACTTTATTTAGGACTTGCCAAAGAAAATTGATTAGGTGACAGAGATGGAACAAAAGAGGAATCATCCTCGGCCACCCTGACTGGGCTTCTCCTTTCAGAGCCAACAGCAGCAGTTCCTCTCCAAAGTTTTGCTGAGAAGCGATCTGCCATGCTTGGCCTCTTGTTCAAAGACACACCCTCCCCTGTCCCTCTGTCTGTATAGTCAGTCCAATTAGCTCTACATAGTATGTAGTCCTCACCTGCACCCTGTACTGCACTGTGCGCATTTAAATGTTTTATTCTTGTAATAATGATGATTATCATCCAACCAACTGCAACGTAATCAATACATGTAGTTTCTACACCCTCTCCGTCTCTCTCTTTCTCTCATTGTCTCTTTGTCTCTCTTTCTTTCTCCCTGGCTCAGTAATAAGTTGCAGTCATCTCTCCCCAAAGAATATTTAAAAAACAAAGGAAAATCTAATAACATTTACTCCCTCTCCCTGATTCACAAAAAATCCAGAGCTGATAAAGCCACATATTCTGCCTTTACTATTTGTTTTTAGTTATGTCTGTATTTGTTGTATGTATCTTGGCACCATTTAAAATGAGGGTTCTCCCTCAATATGTTTTTCAAGGTTTTAAATAAATAAATAAATGAAGGAATGAAAATTATCTATAAATATGCAAACATTCTTTATCTCAAAAGTTTAACTGCTTTACACATAATGTTTGCTACTTAATAATACTTACAAATAATCTTGTAGGTAAAACTGGAATGAAAGTGTACAGCAGCAACATCGAAATATGATGTTAATATGAACAGGTTTACTCAGTTACTCAGCTAAAGTTTATGTACGTAGTGTGCATCAGCAGCTTTATACATCTTAAAATAATAAGTTAACAAAGACTAAAAATGATAAACCAACACTGACTGACATGGGACTCAAACTTAGTCTTGTGTGTGAAAGTCCTCTGCTAACCTGCTCACCCACAACGTTGTACTACCTCCATGGACTGTGTTGCTCTTTATACTACGTCACCCTACTTTTTAGCAATACATGTGTATGTTTATCTCATAATTTTACCACTTTAATTTTAGAGAATATCTGGGATTGGCAAGATTTAGCCACAGTCATGATCTCTTTGCCCTAATCCTAACCACTTTCTACCTTTCACTTGTCAATGCTATGATTAGCCTACTAGTTAGTCACAGCACACAGTGGGATCCATAATTAAGCCTCTGAGTGTAAACAGTCAAAAAGCTGCACTGTGATGGGTGCAAATAGACAATTTGTTAAAGAAATACAAGACAATTCTTCTCTGAGTCAGGACACAACAACTTTATTGATATTGAGTAGATCACGCCATGGCCAAGAAGCTTGAGTGTTCCACAGTGCCAGATGTACTGGGTACATAATATACATCATATAGCATATTACACTGTTCAACATAAAACATGCACTGTATTAGATATGCTAATCTCTCAGATGCATGAATTATAATTCCCTTACGCCTCTGCTGCAGAAAACAGTGGAGGGTTATTCACTCATGTCCAAGGAATTTTGTCTTGTTGTGTTGCTTGCTCTTTACCAAGTAAATGCCAAAAGAACATAAAAATCACTTCCTCTTGTTTCAATTTCTCTCTTGTTCTTTATAAGTTAATGTTCCATGACTGACAGCAGCCGTCAAACACTTTACCTCTGTACTCCCACCCCGTCATGTAAAAGGCAGAATCTTACTGAACAAGTTCCTGAGGTTACTGTGTCATCTGATTTTTTTTATGCCATTACAACAACAAAATACTGTATAGTGGGTGTTGTTGATTAAGTGCCATTGACTCTGTTTCTACCTCACCATATCATGAGATTTTTGGCTTCCAACCCTCATTGTCTGGTCCCTTCTTGTAAGTTTAAATAATGAGCTAAGTGTCAGTTATTGAAATTAATTTCTTGGATGACAAAACTTCTATCTATCTATCTATTTGAACCACTTGTTATTTCAGAGGTATTTTATGTTCACTTGACTTACTGTATATCTTTTCAGCAGCGAGGGTTCGCAGATTGACCCCACTGCTAACATACAAACTAGTTCACCAGCTGGCCCTAGATGCATTGTGGGTAAAGGAAATGACCTCAGTGATGAGGAACGTGTTATCAGTTCTGTCCAGGACATCCTTCATACAGTAATGTCACCCAGCGGCATGACTAGGAGATAAAGCACAGGACAGTGGACAGTGTGCAGGCATAGGCGTAGGAAAGCACCACCACCACTGCTGCTGCTGCTGCTGTTTGTTTCTATGTTGATCAGGCTCATTTTTTCTCCCCCTTCACACGTACACATACTGACATACTATTTTTCTATGTGATAAACAACAGCCACTTCAAGAAAATCATTTGATGTATTTGAAGTTCAAGATACAATGGGTGAACTCGCAAGTGTCTCAATACCACAGGTACAAATAAAGCTGTATGCAGAATTGCTTACTAAGATATTGAAGACACTGTTATCTGGCCGAGATTTTATAGTGCGAGTCATATGTTTGTCACCATGTCAGTAGATTGGATAACTTTTTAGAGAACAATGTAATTGAATGATTAGTACATTTTTACAAACAGCTGCACACATTATACAGCAAAGATGTGGTACAGTGTGTATGGGGTATGTTGTTTGTGATATCTATGCATGTGTGATTTCATTGTTTGAAGATATGGACACATGATCTGGAATCTAGGCTTTTTTATGAGTGTACACTTTGCAGGATATTTAGAAAAATCTATGACTGAACAAGTGTCTCAAGTATCTCAAAGAGCAAAGACGAGACAGAGCAGGAATAGACACAAAAGCGTTTGGTTTGGTGCACCTCGAGGCACTTAAAAGAGCACCTTACCTGCAAAATGACCATTTGTACATCAGTTCCATGAGACGGTTTGTACTGACGTCTTTAAAATCATATTGTTTTAATGAAAATGCATGTGTTTAGGAAGTACTGAGCATATGACTGGATAAATGAGACTTGATAATATTGCAGGAGTTGTGTGAGAGTTTGTAAACTGACATTTTTGTTAAACACTGTCCCCACTTATTTCAGTTCTTGAAGAGCAGGCACAGACACAAAAGTCTTTGTTTGGTGCACCTCAAGGCACTTAAAATACTGCCTTGCCTGCAAAATGACCATTTGTACATCAGTTCCATTAATTAGCCATCAATAAGACAGTTTGTACTGACGTCTTTAAGGTTTGCTTGTTTTGGATTCTTCGTTCACTGTGGAGGCATGCGAGAAAAAAAAAAGTCTTCTTTACAAATTCAAGGAAGCATGCAGTGAGTAATTTATACACAAATGGCTCAGTTATACAATGGTTATTCCTTTAATGACAATGTTTTCCAACCTGGGGATCAGCCGCTAAATAAAGCTGAGGAATCACAAGATGATTTTCAGATTTTTCTATTTGCTTTGTCTTCATTACTTTTTGCCAAAACTTTGTTTCAGGAGTCAAAGCTTTTGGGAACCTCTGCTTTATGGTGTGATTAATCGAATCCAATTGGTTTTGAACCCAAGGATGGAATAACTTGGAATAACAGAAATTACTAGAGTAAGCAACATAGTCCTTCTTTACTCAGATCATTTATGCTAGACTATAATGTAATTCAAACAACAGAAACAGGACACATTAAGAACTTCCAGACTTTACCCATGTGTGGTTGTGAGCGTGTTTTACATTGTTTTAAGTTTTGCACATACAACCATGTTCATATTAGGTTCTCGTGGCCCATTCTGCCCTGCCGTCATCCTCTGCCCCCTCCTCCTCTACTGGCTCCACTGCTGGGTAACCAGACCCAGATGGTACCTGGTACACACACCAGCAGTTCGTTTTTAGCCTTTTGTGAGTCAGACGCTGCAATCAGTAGCCAGGAAGCCCAGAAGTGAGGTGTGGGCCTTCATGAGGCCATACTGGGGTGAACAGAGGCTTAGGAAAGGAAAGACAGGGCGGAGGGGGTGGCTTAATGAAACATACATTTAGAAGGAGTCTTTAAATGTATTTCACAACAACTAACAGTACACTCAGATATGGAGTATGCGTTATTGATGGAAAATCTGAATATCAGTGATTTTGTAGGAAGTGTTGCACACATTTGCCCACATTAAGTAACAGAATTGTGTGTTTGTGTGTCTGTGTGTGTTTGTGTGCATGGGTGGGGAGATAACAGGGAACATCCCAGTCTGCCTATCATGTATTAGAACTTTGTGATTCAATATCCGGCCTGGCCACTGATACTGTTGAGGCTCTGCACTTTGGCCATTAGTATTATTTTACATGGTTGATCTTTGCCATACTGTCCCAACTGAGAAGTAAGAGGGGATGCCTGAGTTTTTGTGTGTGCCGGAGTTTATGTGTATGGACTAAAAAACCAGGGGGAAAGAAATGTGGTATTGTGCATGCTGTATAGGTGGCAGACAGTGTGTGCGTGAAGATGGATGAGAACACCGGGCTGTGGGAAGCAGGAATGTCAGACAGACAGACATTAAAGACATACGATATGAAACCCCGCTGTGCTTCACCCTTCTCCCCACCTGCCCCCGTGATATTAACTGCGGTCCTGCCAGGACCCCACATTCCCAAGAGCTCTCGAGTAAAGAAACACCGGGAACAGGCGTGTTATCCATAACTGATGACTAGTTGTTCTTGCTTTTCAAAGATTTCACACAGCTCTTTTATAGGCTTGCTTGCATGAGAATGGAAAGTCTTAGTGATTCTTGATACAGACATGAATTACTCACAGGTAATGTCATCACAAATAAAAGAAGCATTGATGACTTATCTCAAACGGCATGTTTTGAATTACAGAAACCGTTGCCTACCAGTGCTTGTTTGCAGAGCTATTCAGGTCTGAAACACAGCAATGGGGATTTTTTTTTTTTTTTTAACTCTATGCTATTTTCCCTTTTGAAGTAGTCACGTTCCTTATTTAAAGCACTTTATTCACACTGATAAGTGTCCACCTTTGCCTGCCAGGGTTGATGTGGAGTGGTCATGCCACTGCAAACTGAAAGAGTGCCAACGGAAATAACACCAGCCGTCCCTTCTCTCCTCTGCTCTCCTCTCTCCACCCGAGCTGATAAGATTAGGCCACCGTGTGCCTGTATCAACTCTGCTCCTAATTGTTAAGCTCTGCTCTCGTGCTTTTGAGCACCTAATTATGACTCTTTTTTTAACGAAGGATGATTCATTCTTAATATCTGCATGACTTAGGTGACACATTTAAACATTTTTTTGCTTGTTGGCTTTTACACATGTTGATTTTAACATGTCATGGGTTTGAAACAAGCAACTGCACGATAGAGCTAAGTTTGAAATGGTTAACTCACTTTTTTCATTCTTGGTTTCTTAAGAACCATACGTCTCATAAATTCCCTTCACACATGTCCCGACCCATCATGCATAAAAAAATTTCAAATGAATGAAAATCAGGTTTCATTTTGAGTAATTTCATACAGAATAAATCATGTAGTAAATTTCCCCACCTACTTTGTTATGCTTTAGCCCCCGACATTTTTGCCGGCAGCAGGAGCATTTGACACCATGTAGGGTTCTTTTTATAAAATTGAGAGTTTGCAGAATTGAGGCTTGTATTCAAGCTATGTAAACAGAAGATGCTGTCCTTTTATTTCAAACATAAAAGTTAAGAAGAACGGGCTTTTGCTCTTAAATGCCCAGAAAGTGAAAACACAAGGTGCAACCTGACAGTAACCAGGACATGAAAGTATGTACAGTAATTTAAAGTCAAAGAACAGAAAGAAAGAAACCAAAGCTGCAGTTCAAATGACATGGTCTAGATCTCTAAGTGTGAAGTTGTAGGAATGTTTTGCGTGTGGAAACAATGTATTTTCCCCATGATTAAATTGCTTGTGATGCTCAGTGTTCTCAGATGTCTGTATGGTAGAAGCTCGGGTTTCTTTTAGCTTTTTTCCTGTTTTGAATTTGGTAATTTTCACACATTTACACCTTGACTGGGTCTAAACCTCATCTACCACTGGTCTGAATGAACACATCCTGGACTCTGCTTTGTACTGTTGTTTTGCTGGTTGGTAGATATGTGGTTAACTTGTTCACAGCAGGCACACTCATACACACACAAACACGCAAAGCCAGAGGGAACTCGCAAAACAATATGAGTGTGGGCAGTGTGAGCTGTTTGTGACATAAGCTCTAATTTAGATGACAGCCATGCACTTGGCACTGAGTTTCCGTTTGCACATGCGTACAGCTCAACAAACTTAAGTCACTCATTGTTATTATTTAATCATGTAAAACACGTTTTTAAGCCATATGAAGAATGATTCCAGAAACCTAACTTACTCCATCCCTTGTCTGTGGTGTAAGTGTGACTGATAGCAGAGCAGCTGTTTCCTGGGGGCCACACCACTGTTTCTGCCATGAGTGCTGCCGGTGACCGTGCTGCACTTGTCCCCTCTCCAGCTGCCTGCTCTCTGTTCTGCAGAAACATTTAGCACCTATAGAGGGCGCTAGTCAGACTGGCTGACTGCAGCTGCTGGTTGGAGCCTGCTGCTGAGAGCTGTAGAGGCAAGCAGGGCATACAATGAATTTACACACCAACAGTTTCCAGTTTATTAGGTACGCCTAACTGAAACTAATGCAGTCCAATACAACAGTCCTGCAATTAATTCTTCCTTCATGAAGGTTCTGTTATTTAGCCTACCCCCACTAATATAAATGGGGTGGACAAAATAATAGAAACACCTGTTTGTATAATGCAGTGCAGTTCAACGGGACCTCAAACGCAAGCCTCCAGAATGATCATACAGCTGAATCAACATTTCTCTGAAACAGCCAAACAAAAACTGAACATTACAGCCTTCATGAAGGTTGGATTAATTGCAGGTCTGTTATGTTAGACTGCATTGGTTTTCGTTTTTTCTACCTAATAAACTGGCAACTGAGTGTGTATGGCATGCAGTGCGAGTAAGATGAGAGACAGATTTATGTCTCACGTCTGCCATACACTAGAAGGCTTTGAGAAGACTTTTAAAGACTTAAGTCTGACATCTAAAGACAATGTGAGCTTTTCACCTACTGTAATCACACACTTTAAGATTTTGCAAAGACGGGATCTTGCAGGGTCACTATTTGCAAGATGATTGCTAGATTCTATTTGAGATTTCCCATCCCGCTCCTGGTGAAAAATATTATGCCAAACTCCCTTTCAGAAATGTGACATGTTAACAATTCTTTACATGTCTGCAAAAACACGTAGATCTAGAAACATAAGATAAAAGGCGTTATTTGTCGACAATATTCTTGTCAGCTCGGCATCCATATAATCCATAAAAAATAAACGTGCAAAATTTACATTTTGGATTTTGTCACCTCAACTCGCTACCAGCCTCAATTTGTAGGAAACTGTGGGAATGAGAGGTGAAACATTTCAAAAATTCAGTTTCTCACTAAAATTATTGCTGGTAGGTGGATCAGATACATGCCAAATTAAACACCTCTTTTTCACTCTACAACCTCACCAGTTTTTCCTACGTTTCTACAGCGCAAGAGAACAAAGACTTGTTCACGTGCAGTGAGAGAGTGCAGCTATTCATCCCTATTTGCATTAGCCACGACTAAAAATATACAACAATATTAAACATGTTTTGTTGGAATGGCAAGAAACGAAAAAGACTGACTTAAGGCGGGCAGACTGAGTCTTATGACCACCTTACACCAAAAGATCGAGATCACACAAGCTTGCCCCAACTGAGGTAAACCTCTCGTGATTTTATTCAGACATTGGAACTTTGTCTGTGAAAGTGAAATAATCCTTATTATTTTTGTTTCTTTGTTTGCTTCCAATGCGATTTTACTTTTTTTAGAATGAGGTATCTTGAGAACATCCAGAAAGAGGTAGATCATTTTTTTATACGAAGAAAGGGCTATAAATTTCACAGGAATTTAAAAAGAGGAAATCGTTCCAGCCCATTTCACTGTTTTTAAATAGATAATTTTGCATGAACTCAAAGCAAGCTGTATGACTCATTGGGATATTGGTGGAAAATGTTATAACACATCCCCATTGTTTTTCGTCAGGTCTATGTAACAGTCTTTTAGCAACCCAAGGCTCAGCACATGATGCAGCAGAAAAAGAAGTGTACCAACATGCTGAGTCAAAGCGAGAGCTCTCAGCTGTTCCAAACCTGCAGCCTACTGCTCGCCACACCTCGCTCTTCACCTTTCGTTTCACATCCTTCTCTGGCGAACCCAAAGAAACATCCTGTTTGCTGTCGATCGAGTCTATCAATGTATCATTATGTCAGCTTGCCTCAGTTTGACACATTGTTACAGGCAGTTAGCCGTGCAGCATGTTAACAGTATCTCTGCAGGCCCACCCTTTTGATTATGAGTCACAGCAACAGCAGTTAACACAAGTCAAACTATGACTAAATTCAAAGCAATGGAATGGAAACATATTTTAAATCTTATCAGCATTAAGGGTGTTAACTTGTGCATACTTTCACTTGCACAATTATTATCTTTTCTCAGGGAAGCCAAATTTGCGGTGTGTGTGTGTGTTTGGAAAAAGCGAGTGACCTACCTCTAGATAGTTAGTGTATTGTTTTTGGACCAGGGTTCACCAAAGGTAAAGTTAGCCTTCCAACATACTGGCTTCTGTTAATCAGTGATACCGCCTTTCCCCTTTCATGTACAGTAAATTGTCCATGAACAGTGGCGACACAGATTTCAAAGAATCTTTCCATCATTCCATCATTCCAAACATGGCAATTATCAACCAGTCACATGGGAATCAGTCCCCCGCCTGTCATGTGCACTTGTTTTGCCCAACAACAGTTAAAGTTTAGTCAGATCCCTTTGGGAGTGAAGGAGAAGTCCTTACAAGCAGCTCAATCACAGGACCTTTTTCAAGTGGTTAAATAAAGAGGGAAAACAGGCAAATACCTCAATCCAAAATAGAAAGTGGTGGTGGAATTTTTTGAGGCACAAGGAGGTGACGTAGGAATTAGCTGTAATCAGTGAAACACTTTGAGAATGCTGCTGCTTTGTGCCAGAGAGTTGATCACTGTTGGAATCACACAAAAGGAAACCTCTTTTTTTTCTTAATTTAATGAGTCTTCACAACCATAGTTTGAGAGTCCAGCAATCATTAAAGCTGCAGTAGGCAACTTTCTGACATTAAAACAACGAAATATAAAGATGTCATACCTCGTCAATCTGTGTTTCCGACCTCATATTGGCATGCTGTATTACTACTGTGCTTTACTTTGGTTTTCTCAATGTATGTAGACCATTATGGGCAGGGCCAACGTTGAGCAGACGTTGTGGCAAAATAGTGCCAGAGCAATAGGAGTAAAAATCCATTGTAACACAAGTAACATGAACATAAATGTTGTTTTGGACGTATTTTCTAATAATAAAAAGCTCAGCATTTTTATGTTAAGAGGAGCTGAGAGCAGTGGGCTAAAAGTTGGGTAAACCTCATTTACGATGCTAATTTATGAAGCGAAAGAATTCTGTTTCACATCATTTGTCTTTTTCACACCTGCAATATGGTTCACTTGGTCTAGAAGGACAAAAACTGATACGCTGCTGCCTTTAAGATCCATCATGTTGTACAGACTGCAGGTCATTCATTCATAGGACAGTCTTAATGACTGTCATGCTGCAAACACATACAACAGAAGCTCAACAAACCTTTTTTAACTTCTTTTTCCAGCCCTGTCTCATTGAAATTACATTTATGTACAGCTAATTTTAAACAGCAAAGACATTTTGGGGGAAACATAATTAAATTATGTTATTATTATTATTATTATGTTAATTGTGTTTTCAATTAACATAATGAGGAAATGTTGCTAATTAATGTTGCTGGCGAGTCACAAAAATGTTGATACTGAACATATCACTGACACCGTGTTTCATTTGTTTCCCATAAAGGCAATCTTCCACTTGTCGTGACCACAGCATTATTTTTTTATTATTACCTTTTAAATTAACATTTAACTGAAATTATGATCTCTCCCTAACCTTAAGTGCTTTTGTTACCTATATCTAACCACAGACAAGAGTCTGGTGTCACAGCCCTGCACTTTATATGACCATTATCCTCCCAACCACCTAACTTCAAATCCTGCGTGGTACATAAATGTAGTGTTTCATTAACTTAAGAAAAATGACCACAACGTAATTATGAAAACAGTTTAGTAATATACAAATGTAATTCCTAGGAAACAGGAGGGCTTTTTCATTTTCTGATCAATCTCGGAAAACCCCTCTCTTGACCACGGTTACCAAATGATTAGCATAAATATATGCGCTGCTTATACATATTGCTTTTACAGTCACCATCAGGAGGTGGAATAATTTTAGATTTTGGATCCATACTAAAATCAAATTTCGGCGAGCATGTTGACAGGTCAGAGCATTCACACCGCATCCATTCTACACGCTGCTCAAGTCGCGCTGCTTTCGCAAGCAAGCTCGAAAATAGAAGAGATGCTGATTTTTTTGTGCGAGTTCAGAACGAATGGTCGCTGTATTCAACAAAAAATCGACATCTACGGTGGCCAAGAGAGGTCACAACACACGCAAACTCGTGTTTAGTGGTAATACAAAGCAGACAAAGACTACTTACCCATTTGTAGTGTTCAATATTAATTCTCCAAGCGCTGGAATAATCACTGGCGTGCGAACCTGTCCAACCTTTGGGTTTAAACTCACTTCTTCTTCTTTGGGGTTTATTGGAGATTTGCAAACACGGTGCACTACCGCCACCAACTGTTCAGGTGTGGTTTATATATTAACGGGATAGCAGCGGCCGCTGCGCAATGTGTCTGTTCGGTTTTGGTGTGAATACATGTGTGCTGCTGCTACGCTTGTGGACAGCTTCGCGACAGCTTCGCAACCGCTCCGTAAATGAGGCCTTAGCATGTAAGCAGACTGAGACATTTCCAGAGTTGTTTTAACAAATTTATTTAAAGGGGCCCTAAGAAACAGAGATCTTTATGTGTCCCGGTGAAATCTAGTGTTTCACCACTTACTGTTGAAACTGGACAGAGCAACAAAAAGCTGTTATGTTAGACTCACATCCATCGGCTTCAACTGATCATGCAAAAATATACGTCTTCTTTTTAAAAATTGACAATATGTAAAGACTTAGTTGCCTATTTCGTCAGCTAGCTAGTGATTGGGAGAAAGCCAAGGTTTGTAGCATGAAGAGTTTCCTTATTTGTTTTGCTGTTTAGTGCATTTCTTTTGCTTTTGATTATGTGCTAGAAGCTGTATTTTTAATGTTGCATACAGACGTGTCTTGTCCCATATGGGTTTGGTCACATATTTGGCACAATACAGAAATAAAAAGTCAAACACAGCACTTTCCATTTTATATGTAATAAAGACAGCACATAGTGCATAGCATATAGTGTTGAGAGTTGGTGAAGAAACACAACTGTGAGAGGAAGTCAGTACCAACAAAACACTGCCTATCTTTAGATTAATAGTTCCATACTGTTGCTATTCTCTACGTTTGTGTAGCTGCAGTCGAAAGTAACAGTTCACTTGAAACAGCCCCTGCAGCATCAGCTGATTGTGGCCATTTTGGTTGTCACCCCTCTAACTTCCCCTTTTTAAGTTGTCCGAACTTCTCCTTCACGAACATGAATGAGTGGAATTTGAAAGTAGAGCTACAGTATGAACAAACCTCTCACCCATTCATCACTGTGACACTCTGTCTCACTCGCTCAATGCAAAAGACTTTTACTGGTGTGAAAATAACCCTACATGGATGGACGTTTCTTTTGAATATTCTGCATGTCCTGTGGCTGAATCATTCAGAATCCAGGCTTGGTTATAAAATAAACTTTTGTCTCAACTCATAGTGTCTCAAACCTTTTGACCTTAAATGAACCAAAGATTAAATAACCTGTCAGATAATAAACACTGTGAGATGCTTGCCTCAGATTGTATTTTGGGGGGAGGGGGAAGCAGTCATATTTATATGTATGCATGACTGTATGTGCAGACATGCGTCCATCCATATCTTCCTGCCTTTTATATCAGTGAGCTCTTGTACGATAGGCGCAGTGGATTAAACACTGAGCGTGTTCCCAAAAGGGACCAAGTCCCAGGTGTTACAGACACCATAGTGCCTTCTCACTCTTATTTGCGTACACAGATGTTTAAGCTTCCACCTTCTGTATACATACTGCAGTTCTGTAAAATCCCCCAAGCCTCAGTCTAAACCATACAAGCTAACATTTCACCCAAGAGTGTGTTTGAGGGTGCTGTGTTTTTTTTGACGGACGTGCACATTTGACTTCTCTCTTTTGCATGGTGCAGATTTAAGTCTAGGGAGCATACCCGTGTGTGTGTGCGTGTGTGTGTGTGTGTGTGTGTGTGTGTGTGTGGTTATGAATGAGCTACAGCTGCATGGCCCACTGGTCAGTATGGACAGCTGATGAATGAAGTGGAAATTATTAAAATAAACTGCTGGGTGATGCAGCAGCGTTCATGTGTCTGGCCCCCATATCTCCCCGACAATATCTTCCTCACACATCTGGCTTTACAAAGATGCACACCCTGTTGATGCAACGGACACAAATATTTAAAACACCAAAAGGTCATCAAGTTTATTTGCGCACTTAGCAGGAACTCTCACGAGATTACGAATCGATACTCATTTTTCACGATTTCAAATGAAACAAGCTTTGCATGAGGCGTGAACACAGATAGAGGGGAGTGGTGATGGCGACAGATGGACAGAGATGGGGAGGTGACAGAGAGACTGGGAGACAGGCCTGGTGATGGATAGATAGACGGGGAGAGAGAGGAAGAAGAAGGGCAGCGATAAGGACAAAGACATCAGTCACGTTTCGGGGGGTTTTCCCTCCTCCCCTTTGCAAGTGGACCTTGATCCAAGCCACACAGACTCTACTGTGTCATGGTGTGTGTGGCCCTGTGTCTGTGTGGCCTGCAAGTGGTGACTGGACAAATCATGACTCAGCAGAAATAGAGCCACATAGAGTAGAATAGAGCACAGCTTCATTGTTGAAGCAGGTTTCTCTGGCCTTGCATTAGCCCCTATTCAGAACACAATAGATCTGACTCTTTTCACAGAGCATCTCAGAGCAGGACTTTTCTCCCTTTCAGGTATCACCAGCTACTTATAAGAGACGTGTGGGAATTTCTTAAAACACATGACTGTCACCGCATTTTACAGAACCTTGAAAGTGAGCTTATGTAACATTTGCTGAACAGCAGCCACTGCATCCGCAAGTGCAGTTACGACACATATGCTGTCAATCAACTATTCATTTGACACGTGGATTTATACAACATACATCTCCAGTAAAATGTGATCCCATCAGCTCCTTTAACTTGTGCACCGTAATTCAGTCCTTTTTTGCGTCTTCTTGTATTTTTAATTGTTGATGTTTCCTGATGATTCTGGTAAACCATGGTTTGTGGTTGAAGAATGATTCAACTGTTCACACATCACGTCCTCAAGAAGACGGCCGTATGGTTGCTTCTCCTGAACACAATACCCCCACTGCAGCTGCCTCCAAGCAGTGTATAGAGAATAGGATCATGACATGAATGGTAGTACGCAATGCAAAGCATTGTGGGACTTGGGAGCTATGGTAGACTCTTTGTACTATTAGATGATGCGGTTGAGTTTATATCTTATCCAGTCTGAAAACACGGTGGAATGTTGAACGTTTGCTGCATTATCAACTACCATAACTGTTCTCAGCCTGACTCGTAAAAATATCCATTTCCATTAAATAAAAAACGTGTGGGTAAAAAGTACAAACGTAGAAAAACAGCAAGTACTTGCTCATCTTTTGAGATGAAGGTTACATCTTAAGTATGATCTCGAGTGCACAGCTGATGACCTGTGTGGTTTGTTTACATGAGGGCACAGCTGATAGGTACAGTGGTTAGTTTACATGAAGTTCCAGAAGTGCATATGTAACAAATTCAGTGTGGACAGAGAGGTGCTTGCTTGCTGTTGCAACACTGACTTAGGTCAACATATTTGCAGAGGGATATATTTTTACTGAACATTATGACGGGAGATATTTAAATATGTCGGACTTCAACAGATGTTTCTTGTCAAAAGCAGAAAAGGGGGAAGCCTGAGTGTAGCAGTGCTGATGATAAAGCTTTGTGTTGTCTGAGAGACACAGATAGAGAGACGAAAGGAGGGAAAGAGCAAGTCGAAGTTGGATTCTTGAAAGATGTCACTTTATGACCCGCCTGCCCAAAATCCATGATATTTTCTAATAAGCTTACCCAAACCGCCTGACCGCATCACTAGTTTATACATATCGGGTCGTTTATTTCATTTAATCTTGCAGAATAGCGCTCCTTTGCTTCCTTGTTAAGCTTCTCTCTCAGGGTATGTATGCTAGTGTGGATGCTACTACCCAGAAAGCAATGCATTGTGATGTAATTACCTATTTTCTCTAGCAGTGATCCACAGTGCAAGAGTGGCACAAGTAAAGAGGTCAACAGATTGATTCAGTCAGTTCTGGGTAATGTCAGTTACACAAGTATTGTCCAATGTTTGCTAACATTAGCCACTGACAGCTACTGGTCATACCAGACCAAGTAAGGTTATTGTGACAAAACCACTGAGTGTATGGATTTGAGCAATGATGCATATTATAGCTTATGAATTCAACTTTTCACTCTCAACAGAAAGAATGTTTGAAATCTTAATTCAGAAGTGACATAGTGTTGCTTTGAACTTCTTTTAAACAACATATTTTTGCATTTGATGTGTACTCACAAAGGATTAAATAACAAAATTCCTCCAAATACAGTGGCGCAACAGAAAAAACAAAGCTCAGTCCTTGTTTGGTCGCGATGGCAAAACTTGTGTTTGTTGATAATGAATCACTTCTTAAGAAATGAAACTCTTAATCTCTCAAGGATTTTATCAGCGGTCTAAAGTATTTCAAACAAGCTCCACAAGTAAAGGGGAGCAGCAGCTGATTCACACCAACAAATACAGCCTAAGTTCACCTGTAAAGTATTGTTAAGGGAAGGGCGACTTAAAGCTGAGCTGTGAGGTGATCAGATAAACGTGGACATGTGAGGCAAGTTGTTAAGCAGAGATGGGATTAATAAATTTGGCTTAATAATGTACTCCACACTTTCACATTTACTTTCCCGCAACATTGCGTGTGTGTGTGTGTGTGTGTGTGTGTGTGTGTGTGTGTGTGTGTGTGTGTGTGTGTGTGAAACACTTGCACTTGCAGTTCCTGTTTGGGAGGTCCGCTGATCCTGGCAAACAGTGTCTGGTCTTATCTCTTGTGTTTTATGTTCCTAGCGAGCTGGGGGCACAAGCGGCCCTTTGTGGCCAAGAGGTGGCTGGTCTCGCTCCAGACCGACCCATGCAGCTGTTCACCACTGTTGGACATATCCATGTGTGCGCAGCCTGTGTGTGTGTGGATACATGTGTGCCTGTGTGCATGTATGTCCGTACTTGTAAGTGTGTCTGTATGTGATGATACATGTGTGTATGTATTATGTGTATACGTAGTATGTACAGTATTTATATGTGCGTGTGTGTGTGTGTGTGTGTGTGTGTGTATTTGTGTGTGTTTGTGCTTCATAGTGCAATATTGCCAGCAGAGCCTACAATTCCTCTTTCATTTAACTTTGGAGAGTTTGACTTTTCACAGTCTTCCGTCACATACTGTCATTTCCTCCGAGTGTGAGTGGACAAACTGCAGTTTGGGGACAGGCAGACCTTAACACATGGAGCAGCTGAGTATGAGTGTGTTCAGTAGGCCTGCATGTCCATACTCTAGCCCAAAATGTCGTCAACTCACGAGTCTCTTTTTATCCTCTCCTGCACCTGAACCCTGGTGACACCACCGATCCCCTCAGCGGAGGTTCACTGCTCGGTAACACAAAGTGTATTGTGCGTGTGACCCATTAAGAACTCCTAAAAGGAGCCATCGGCGAAGCCAGCACAAAGCCACGTGCTGTGTTGGCAGTTGAGTGTGGAGAGGGCAAGAATGTGGCCCCCAGACTCAGCTTCTGGTTATTCAGTGTGTTAGGGAGAGAGAGAGAGAGAGAGAGAGAGAGAGAGAGAGAGAGAGAGAGGGGAACACGAAGCATGCTTTTGGGTATTAATGATATGTTGAGACTGAAAAATAACCTTTGATCAGGGAGAATGTAGTAGCATTCCTCAGATTTCATTAGGTGTACATTTACTTATATTTCATTAGATTTCAGCTGATTATTCAGCAGATATTTTATGTAACATGCTTTCTAATCAAGTGATGATACTAATGCTATGACCTTTCCTAATTTTTCAATTGAATACTGAATATATAGTCTCTATATACAGACTCTACATTCAGTGAATGTAGAGTCTGTAGGCAAACCCCGGAGATCTTGTTTCCGGAAGAAGAGCGGAAGAGCCCTGGTTTCCGCTGCTAGGCTGTTTGTAGTCCACGTGATATTGACCAATTTCGTTTGAGCCGGCTGCAGTTGTTGCCAGGTTAAACGCTCCGTGCGGTGAACTAACGAGGCGGAACATAATTGACGTCACTGTAAACTCTGAATCCATCGCAATTGTTCAGCATATTTACTTATATATAAACGGAAGTCGGAAACGGAAATTCGCCTCCTCAAACCGGAATGCCAAAAAATCGTGGGTCTGCCCCCAGAGGCTGTATCGCCGTCTGCCAGCAGTCAGACGCCGAATACAGCCGATGGGTTCCGAGAATGCTGAATATACTGATTGTGTTATAGACATAGTTCTCATGGACATACAGTAATTCTGGGTGACCAACAACAGAAACGTACTGAATGTTAACATTTCACAGCACAATCCTGTGTTGCACTTACGCTCACCGACCGCTTTATTAGGTACACCTTGCTAGTACCTGGTTGGACCCCCATTTGCCTTCAGAACTGCCTTAATTCTTGGTGGCATAGATTCAACAAGGTGCTGGAAACCTTCCTCAGAGATTTTGGTCCATATTGACATGATAGCATCACACAGTGGCTGCAGATTTGTCAGCTGCACATCCATGATGTGAATCTCCTGTTCCACCACATCCCAAAGGTGCTCTATTGGATTAAGATTGATGATCTGAGCCTTGTGACATGCCGCGTTATCCTGCTGGAAGTAGCCATCAGAAGATGGGTACACTGTGGTCATAAAGGGATGGACACGGTCAGCAACAATACTCAGGTAGGTGTGTTTAAACCATGCTCAGTTGGTACTAAGGGGCCCAAAGTGTGCCAAGAAAATATCCCCCACACCATTAGACCACCACCAGCCTGAACTGTTGATACAAGGCAGGATGGATCCATGCTTTCATGTTGTTTACGCCAAACTCTGACCCTACCATCTGAATGTTGCAGCAGAAATCGAGACTCATCAGACCAGGCAACATTTTTCCAATCCTCTAGTGTCCAATTTTGATGAGCCTGTGTGAATTGTAGCCTCAGTTTCCTGTTCTTAGCTATCAGGAGTGACACCTGGTGTGGTCTTCTGCTGCTGTAGCCCATCTGCTTCAAGGCTCGACGTGTTGTTCGTTCAGAGATGATCTTCTGCACACCTTGATTGTAACGATATTTGAGTTACTGTTGCCTTTCTATCATCTTGAACCAGTCTGGCCATTCTCCTCTGACCTCTGGCATCAACAAGGCATTTTCGCCCAGAGAACTGCTGCTCGCTGGATATGTTCTCTTTTTCAGACCATCCTCTGTAAACCCTAGGGATGTGTGTGTGTGTGAAAATCCCAATAGATCAGTAGTTTCTGAAACACTCAGACCAGCCCGTCTGGCACCAACAACCATGCCACGTTCAAAGTCACGTAAATCACTTTTCTTCCCCATGCTGATGCTCGGTTTGAACTTCAGCAGGTTGTCTTGACCATGTCTACATGCCTAAATGCATTGAGTTGCTGCCACGTGATTGGCTGATTAGCTATTTGCTTTAACAAGCAGTTGAACAGGTGTACCTAATAAAATAGCCGGTGAGTGTATATCAAGTCCCGCATTTCTATGTGCTGATTAATATTCTCAAGGTCACATTTTGGACTCAGTGATGACCATCTTTACCCGGTCAGGGTTGTTGCTTCCAAAATACTGTATGTGCTTTTTTTAGTCAGTTTCTTGACAGTAAGTATTAAGTTCAGATAAACCAGTTAATAAATTGTATGTTATCATTATCCAATCTGGGTTATTGGTAAATATCCTATCAGTTAAGGTTTTAGTATTCTGAGTGGTTCTTGAAGGTCCTTTAATCATCTGCTGGAAGATGAACTTTGTCATAATCATTTTCAATTTTTGTTTCCAATGCTCCAATGCTGTCATCTCTGCATCTATCCAGGGGGCTTTGAGCCTCCATCAGTGCTGTGGTGGAGCAGCCTGTTTGTTCAGTTAGCGGTGGTCCAGGATTGAGATGTGTATCACCTGCTAGTAATAATAAGACCAATGTAGTCCTTGAAACATGCCACTTGGCATGCTGTGTTAAAAGTTGTTTCGCAGTTTTTGTTTCTGTTGTTCCATTTTTAATCAGTGCCTTTAAAGAGCATGTGGTGTACAAGGCAAGATATCCATGTCCAAATAAGTGAAGCTTTGTTTGATCAGCATAAGTTAGGCCTATTATTGACCATTTTAGAGTTTTGGCAGTCAGGTCGTCTTTAGGTTGAAAGCAGTGTCCAATAGGGACGCAGCTTCAGTGTCCACAGAAAAAGTTTCAGAAGCGTAGTGTTTGTTTTTTAATAGCAACATTTATAATAAAGGTTAGCATTGTTTTGCGTGAAATTTTTCACATTTTATCAGCATAAATATACATTTGCAGTTGATGTAGACATGTAACAGATGCTTTTTGGCCATGTATAACAACCTTCTCATCACTTATTTTAAATTTCAGTACAGCCGCTGCTATCATTAATCTGTATTTTTATTTATTTTGCCTGAAAATAACGTAATCAAAAAAGAGTGATTTAATCTGCAGCTCAGCAGCAATGTCTACTGCACACAGGCTGCATAGTGAAAGCACCACGTTAGCAAAGCAACAGCTTCAGTGCTCCATCTGTGTCTATACAAGATGCATTCAGGTGCAATATTGAGTGAAGATCACACATGTTTTGGCAGCCTGACACACAATCACTGTAATTACGCACATAAAACTGAATAAATATACATGAAGGATTAAAAAATAAGCATCAAGCCATGTGTATGTGCATATAGTGTGAGTGAAATGTTAGCCATTACACAGCCATATAGAAGTGCATCGGTTCCGTCAGATGAACAAAAAACATGGCTGAACCACCTCCTGTGTAGACACACTGTCAGGCTCAGGCTATGGGTGGAGATTGTGAAGGTCAGGGGAGGTGACTGGACATACAGCTGTGCATTGGGGGGCCGCGCCTACATCATATATTTCTTATTGAAGCTGATTATTCTGAGTTGGCATCACTAAGATTTTATTGTTTTAGTGTAAAGTTAGTCCTTTTTTCAAGGGCTTAAGTTAGGATGTCTAGAATTGCTTCAGGAAAATATTAGGGTACTGTATCGCAGTCACCCTTATGAAGTTAAGAGCCAGCAACAACATGATAGCAGTTACTGATCTAGCTTTTGTGCTGTTAGCAATATAATCACAGACCTTAGTCTCAGTGACAGATGTAGCATAATTAAAATGCTCTTGCTTTTCAAGGCTGTTTATTATTTAACATAAATTTAACAACCAAGTCAGTGCCTTAGTGTCTAGTATATTTATATAACAGCATGTCCACATGATTGTTCCCTATTAAAGACATGCTACATAAAAAGAGATGACAAAACAATGGAAGAACGAGACTTTCATGTTTTCTCTGGGTAACCTTCTTTGGCTTGGCATCCTCTACTGTTTTGTTTACTCCCATCAGCGCCTGTTGCCAAAATCATGACAGCCGGGGGCGGGCTGGAAAAGCAGGCTTTAAAAAAGAAAACATAAATGGTTTCAGTTGAGACTGCAGAAGGTGGGAACAGAAGCCGAACCTAAGACAAGTCCAAGACAATACGAGAAGCGTATCGAGTGACAGTTCAGCAGTGCAGGTCAGGCCAGGCAGTGTGAAGTCCTCCTCTTTGAGTACTGTTTGCTTCTTCTTGTTGCCCCCATCTAGAGTTCCTCCCCCCAGCCTCAGGGAGAGACTGAACCAGCAGCAAAACAAATTTGTTGTACCTGATGAAAAAAACCTATTTGAGATTCTTTGACTAGTAAAAACATGCTGCTTCCACTGCAGCCGCCGCCATCCGTCATGTTCCCTTGCATTTGAAATGCATCGTCTGAGTCGACCTTTCACCTCAGTGGCCATGTCACTTCCTCTCTAGCCGTGTCCCACTCCAGCTGGAGGGTGTAGACGGGTCACAAAGGTTAGCAGGTTGAGCTGTCGGCACAGGTTTCACATCTTAAGTGGGACACGTGAGGAATTGAGGTGGGACGCTCAGAAGACTGCAGGACACTGTGTGGGGTCACAGCAGATCTGATTTATCACTGTTATCACTGTGAACTCCATGTTCTTGTACTCCATCACTTTTTAACTACTTCTTCACTATGTGTGTTTCGGCGTTCTGTTGTTCTGTGAGAGTAGCTGCTCTACACACAGGTCACCTGCCATTCATGTTGGTATGCAGAGATCATAACTAAAACTATTTCCCAGTGTCTTCCTCAACCATAATCAGACTTTTTGTTATTGTGTTGAGTGAAGTTCCACCAACAGACTGAAAATCTGTCCCAATAAACGCAAAACATGTGCATTTAATAAACAACAGGCACGAATTGAAGCAATGTGGATCATTTCTCTGGGCTTTTCTCATGAACAGTATCCATTCTGACTGGCTCACCAGCTGGGTGATAAAGTAAATAAAAGATAGAAAGACTTTTGGTAATAGATTTAGCTAATTTAGCCATACAATAATTTATACTCCATCCCTGTTCCATCCATCACTACTCCACGCCCCCCGCCCCCCCAGCATAAACTTTCACCAAATCAACAGATGTACATCAATCCTACCTGCCTTTTGCTTTTCTGAGAGAAATCGTTGTAACCAAATGTTTTCTCGTTTGTTTTGTCACATTTATCTCTCTTAAATCACTTGTTTTATTAAGGTTATTCAAAGACAATTATTATTCTTTTTTTTCTAATACTGTAAAAACTGCTGCCAAGGTTCCTGGCAGCAGTATTTACAGTGTGCATTTTCTTAACAAATGTTCTCATTTCACTGCAGGGTTCACAGGGTTTGGGTGGGGACGTGTCAAAAGATGTGTTGGAATAGATATAACTTTATTCTCCTTTTATCAGCTCCATGCACAGAACTTGATGTTTTTATCAAAGCCTTAAGTTTGTCAAATTTGACCCATTTTGACATTTGACAGCAGTAACAAAGACCCTAAATGTCATTATTTTAGCCTGAAACTTGATGACTTTCCCTAGTGTGGCCAAAAATGCACAAAAAAAAAAAAAAATTAAATGTTGTACTTTTGTACAGGTGCTACAAATTCTTGTACACTGTCAAGTTTAACCTGTATCTATTGAAAGAATAATAATTATAATTATAATTATAATTACAATTAGATAGTAGTAATGAGATTTTTTTCTTATGATATACAGTAGCAGTGATAAGTGTTTGATGGTTGTAATGGTTGTAAACAGTTATATATTAAAGGCGCTGTATGTAAGAATGTGGCCAAAACGGTTACTGCACTCAAATTCAAAGTACTGCCGCGAGTCGTGTCCGCCCCCCCTCCCCTACAGATTTGAGGTTGCTGCTCTGTGCTGAATTGCTGCGTTGTGCTCCAGAGTCCGGCAAAAATAGAAGTCCTGCTGTATCTGTTGCGGAGGGCTCCGGAGTGCCGCAGCTGAGACGGAGCCGGAACGCCGCACAGCCGCAGCCGGTGGAAACACACACATTGACCATGGCAGGACTGCGTCACCGTGTCCTTGATCTTCAGTTTTCCAGCGGACCGTTCGAGCAAGTCCGGCTTCTCTGCTGCTAACGCTGCTGCCGGGATACAGCTGAGGAGGAGCCGACTGCTAATGCTATGTACCGGGACACTGCTAATGCTGCTTGCCGTTTTACTAACATTTGTTTCTCAAAAAAATCAACAAAAAACAGTTGAAACTATTCGAAATGTCCATCCCCATCTAGCTATGATGCTAGTTAGCCAACTTTGGCTAAAGCTTACCTGTCGAGGAGAAGAGTAGCCACTTCGACATCTGATTTCAAATTCTTCTCCGCTTTCAACCGTCTCCACCGTTCAAAAGCATCTCCTGTATAGACCCTCACTTTGCCTCGAGTTTTGTCTTGGCATTTTTGGGAATCCTAACGAGGTTGTTTGGGTTTAGTCGCACCGTCAGCCATTGTCGCTCAGTCTAGGGCTGCAACTAACGATTATTTTCATTGTCGATTAATCTGTCGATTATTTCTTCGATTAGTCGACTAATCATTTTATCGAAAAATGTATTAAAATGTTGAAAAATGTCGGTCTGTTTCTCCCAAACCTCAAAATTATGTCATCTAATGTCTTGTTTCGTACTCACACCAAAGGGTTTTAGTTCACCGTCA
>NC_065525.1:15431440-15581130 GCF_006386435.1 Epinephelus moara | reverse complement strand
GATACAGAGAGCAGAGGAGAACTGTTAACGCGTGACCATGTAGAGACAGAAATGACACGATGACATAACACCAGAAATAGTATGTTGTTATGTTATTATATGAAGCGTTCGTCGCGCAAAATAACATCAATGGGGGCTGTGGGCAGGACATTGTTACACAGCTGTGCCTGTGACTTCAGGCAGAGAGACCGCTGCATCAGAGCCGAAGGAGCACGTTTTAAAATACATTTATTTTATCAATTAGTTATTAACTTTTACTATTTTTAGCAACTTGCCCGATCGGGCAAGTGAGTTGTTAGTTTACATGCCCGACCGTGAGTTTTACTTGCCCCAGGCAATCGGGCAATCCTTATTGTTGAGCCCTGTCATATAATTTGAATGTTGGTATAAATACTTGTTATGAGGGGATTCTTGGGCTGGGTCAAAATTGACCCAGTTTAAAATATGAACGGTATGTAAGAGGTTAAATGTGAAGTCAAAAAAAGAGAGAGAGAGAGAGAGAAAAGACAGTTTTTCTCCCGGAACAAATGATGCTAACCTGCAAAAACAGGACAGGAATCCATGCCTTTGTCCTATCAAGTGCCTGCAGCTCTTCCCCTCCATCCCTTTTCTCTCTCCTCTCTTTTCTTTGTAGATATCTATTATTTATTCTTTATCTTTGTCCCTATCTTTGATGGTCTGAAACATCTCTGTCAACATTGTGTGGCTGTGTGTTTTCGTACATTTATAAGTTGGTGTGTGTGCTGACCTCTGTGAAGGAGCATCTGCCTGGTCATGCTGGCGAGGGACAAACAGAAAGCGGGTGAATTCTTAACAAGCCTCAAATAAACTGCCTCACAAAGGGGAGTGGGGAGGACACTGAAGTCTGCCAATCAACTGATTTTTGTTCCAGTTAACCTGGGGTTGAAAAGATAGGTGAACCTCCTTGAACAAACGCAGGGGAGACCAAAGAGTTGACTGAAAGTTGCTTGCAGTCTTTTCTTGGGTGGCGATGGGACGGGCTGTTTGCTCAGGCTTTGGACTGACTCACAAATCAAAGTGTTTGTCAGAATGGAGAGATTAGGGAGCCAGAATAGGTCTGGGATTCTACCTGCAGCCTCGCCTCTTTGTTGTCACCCACCTGGAAGAACATCGCATAACAAAACGCGCACACACACAACAGAGAAACTTTCTAATACCCTGATAAAATGCAGCTGTTTATCTTCTGCTTCAGAGTTGAGGATGCACGGCAAAGGCTGTTTGAAGCACGCATGAGTGTAGCATTGTTCATAGCGGGAGATTCCCCCTTCCACTGAAGCATTCGGCTGCACTCGGTGTGGCCCATCCCAGCAGCTGCTGTCATCTCAGGACACGACACAGACCTTAAAGCTGGTGGTACGCTGTTAGCAAACTCATCCATGGAGGTAAAGGGAGAGAGAGAGTGTGAGGGAAATACGCAAAAATGATGACGGGCTTTCAAAAAGAAAGGGGAAGTTCCTCTGCGAGAGCTGTGAGATTTGCCGTTCATCAGCTGTAATAAATATTATCAGATGCCATCAGACTGGTTTGGAAAACATACAGTCAAGTCAGGTTCTACTGAATTAGATTTCCTGGTGTGGTCGTCTTAGATTTGTTTATCAGGAAGCGGGTAACTAATGTGCACTGCCAGGAGCTCAGGTTTCAAAGACACGGCTGGATAATGGAAGACGTTTAAAAAGCCATCTCAGACAATGCAGGATCTTAAGTCCTGGATGTCTCGCTCATCATTCTTCTGATCCCATTTCCTGACTTCTGAAGAGTGAGGGATCTAATTGAAACCTCGCCGCTTTTCAGCTGCTTTGTATTTCCACTGTAGTCACAAAAAGGGAAATATGTGTTTTGACAACTTCACATTTCACTGGCTTTCATGCCACAGCTTCCCCGCCTCCTGCACTCCATCACTGCTTCGCTCCTCTCCCGCTTACCTGTAGATGAAGTCAACATTGTCGTACTGTTAAATGAAGCTCCGCGGGAACTCCGGAGCGAGGGATGGGGCATTACCTTTCGGAAGTGAAGCTAGCTCTCTGACCCACCGTGGTGAAAGGCCTTTGGGCTTCGCTGCATCCCTCTCATAAGATGATCTCTATGGGGAAAGCAGAGAGATTACACCTGATAGGAAGGAGACTTAGCATTAAGTCAATTGGCTCCTTTGTGGAATAATCCGCTCTTCTCATCCAAGTCATTGTGATGAGTGATAAGGCCCCAAGTGCGTATGAGAGGAGGGAAAAAATAGCAGAACAATGTATTTACCCAGCTCCTGTACTCATGTTACATGAAACCAATATTATGAGATTTAGTTTCATGCGATGAGGCACACTTTTACTGTGTTGTGATTTCACTGAGGAATTTTAAAAACTTTTTTTTGTACAGCCCAGTGCTGGAAATGTCACATCAACAGCTGTTAAGGTACACTCTTTGACAGGACGCTGGAAAGTATGACACATCAAAGATTTCTTTTGACAATAAACAAAATGTGTCAGAGCACATTTTATCTGATTGTCAGTTACAGGAATTTCCAATTTGTTATCAATGAATCAAAAATGATGACAACTTACTGTTTAAAGCCACAGCCTGTCACCAGGAAAAAAAAAAAGCTACGGTGTGTGATATTTGAAATGCCATTATCTGAAATCATTCATCCTCATCACTCTGACTGCCTTCATACTTGACTGCATTGCTGTGTCTTCTAGGAATGGGATCCTTTCAGTGGGATATGCTCAGGATTAGCCTCAGGAGGTGATCTCAGGTAAGATGAATTACCTTTTTTTTTTGTTTTCACTGAGCTCACGTGGGCTGCTGATTCATGTGAGCAACTTCTCTGTGCGACTTATTTCTGTGTTTGTCCTTGCTGGATCTCAGACGAGCCTGAATGACCATATTCTGAATGACTCATGAGCTGTGTATGAGCAGACACAAGATATGTCAAAATGGCCTTGGCTGTGTATAACAAAATGTATATGTGTTGTATATCCTGAAACATTACACACCTCTGTAACAGAGATACAGATACCTTACAGAGGAAAGAACTAATTAGATGTTTTGGAAATGCCTCCAGAAGACAGTATAGAGTGTGTTAGTGAATACCCCTGCTATCCCCAGATGCCATCTCTGTTAACAATAGATCATAGCACTGCTGGGCTTGTAGTTTTGTTTTGATTGAAACCAGTCTCGCTGGCTTGTCTGTCTTGCGCAGGAGCCTGAAAAGCTTTCTTCTGCCTGCTTATAGTCTTCTTCTGTCATGTTGTTTCTGAAAAAACAAAAACTTAATGAGGGAGTAGTGGAAATTCTTACTCATTACACTCTTACTGATCTTACTTTAGAAATGAAACTTAATGTAACTGGGATTAGCCTGCCTACAGTTGTGCTGATGTTGATGTGTGTTTCACAGTCTCATGTTTTAGTTGACTACTGTCACATTGCTCTGCCTCATGATTGCACTGACATACATGTATTCTCAGACTTGCTGCAGGTGTATACGTCCCTGATAATGGGAAATAGAAGTAGCTGTCAGTGAGGTAAAGGTCAGCAGAGAGTCTATAATTGACCCTGTTTCTGTCATTTTCAGTATCACAATGATATGATACCACTACTGTGTCTTTCTCTGCCATCGAAACCCCACAAGCATGGATTCCTGTAAATGTTAGCTTTAGGTGGTTTCTCTGCTTCTACCATTTTGGCGCACAATGACTGATTTGCTTTTTAAATTGCTAATCAAAAGCTCTTAAAATGTGCAAAGCTACGATAGAGTGTTCTCACATGGTGTCAAATGCGTGTTCATCAGAGGTGAGGTTCATGTGAATGTGTATTGAAAATGAGAAGACCCTGACTCAATGAAAGCAAAGTGTTGTAAAAGTCTGGGGCAGAGTGTTTCTTGTCCTCAGAGAGTCAAAACCGCAGATATGTTAGACAGAAAAAACATTACAATTAGAAAGAGAGACGTACAGTCTAGAGTCAGATAGAGAGACTGTTGGATGTGTAATTATGTTGATGTCTGTTCCTAAAACATAACACAATCCCAGTATTTCCAAGAGGCAGAAACAGACGTAAGGTGCATAGTGCAGTCAAGTACAAACATAAAGTGCATTCAGATATGTGCAACTCCGCCTCTTTTTTCACACACTCCTTCTGTCCTGAGTTTAGCAGATTCACTGACAGAGTTCTTATACCTATTTTTGTATCTCCTCCTGTATTTAACAGGAACCCCAGTAGCATTTAGCTGATGGGAGCAGTTTGATTCTGAATACAAGGGTTGTAATCAATCAAGAAAAAATCTTGCACATTATCTCTAGATTAACTAAATTGTGTGTCCACCAAAGCGTTTTTTTTCCTGTCACAGGACTCGACAGTAACACTTGCCCAGGGCAACTTAACTCTCTGTTCAGGCAAGTGGAATGGCCTGAGTGAAATATAAATGTGATCTCTGATGTAATAATGACCTAAAATAAACACGCACATGTTTAACACCTTTCTACTTGAGATGCTTGCACGAATCTGTCTCACCACTAAGTGTTAAACAGGACTCTTGAGGAAACTCTGACATAATGGACACTAAATACGTTAACTGTGGGCTTGATGTATTTTATACCCATAATGCGTGGTTGTGACCGTCACCCACCCTCCCTGGAGACTAGCCTATCAGCCTTTATTGGAAAAACTTCCTAATATGAGCCAGAGAGGGCCGTGATACACCATAGTGTGTCAAGGGGAAAGTAAGGGACAAGCAGGGGGGATTGAGGGACAGGTGCTTAAGTCCTGAGTTATATAGCGACAGTGCATGCGGAGAAGAAGGAGAAAACAAACAAACAAGCAAACAAACAAACATACAAACAAAACAAAAAAACAAAAAAAAAAAAAAAAAAAAACAGAGGAGAAACAGGCAGTGTAGCTGATGTATTGTGGCCTTGAGGTTGTTGTGCTCCATACAGATTACCAAAAATAAACAAATAAATGTATAATAAAGAGAAAAAAAAAAAAAAAAACAAAAGAGAAGTCTATACTGAACACCAGAAATGTGAGAGTCCTGGTGGTGGAGGAAAGCCCGATTGTGGAGAAGAGTTGCCAGCGCAGTGTGGTAGGTTTGAGAAGCAACTGAGCCCCTTTTGAGTGATCCCATCGGTTCTTTGCGATGCGTCACGGAGCTGAAGTTCCGAACATGCATGCGTGTATTTGAACCCTCCCAATGTGTTTATGAAAACCATCACCAGGGAACAGGGCCAATGTCCCAGCCCTGCGGGAGAAGGCGGGTGGTGAGGCACCCCAAGGCCGCGGGAGCGCCCAGACCCCACGCCCAGGGAGCCGCAGAGGCCGCAGGACACCACGCAGGCCCTAGGACCCGGGGCGGCAATGGCCAGCACCCCCAGAGAGCCAGAGACACACCCCAGATGGGCAGGGCAGGAAGGCCCACCCACCTGCCGCCCAACGCAGCCGAACCTAGCGACACCACCATGATGTAAATGGGCTCCCTGGCTCCAACTCACAGCCCGAGAGGGCCAGGCCCCACGAGCCATACCATGCGTATCTACAGTGTGTGTTGACCCACCACCCCCCCTCTTACTATGATTCTTTGATCCCTGACGGAGAATCATTAACCCTACACCGTGAGTGTGAATGTGACTGCCCATAAATGTGATGTGGTGCATTAAAATTGACGGACATAGGAGACAGGTGGGGGCAAGGCTGATGGCTACAGCACACTGCTGACCTGCAGCCTGTGCAGCGAGGGGAGGGGGAAGGGGGAGCCCACCCACCCCGCACCACCAGGGGCGGAAACAGCCCCCCAGGGGGGACCGGCCACGCCGCCCCAGGCCCAGGGAGCACGAGGAGACCCCGCCCCCCCCAGGCACACAGGGCGAGCAGTCCAGACGCACCCGCCCCCAAGGGAAACCGCCCGGCCCCGCAATCCCCCACAGAGCCAGGGAGCAGGCCCGGATTCAAGGGGGAGAAGGTGCACCTAACACATGCTTAAGACCTTGAGTTCTGATGAACCGCTGTGGTATATTGTGGTGAGAGAGATAGAGGGATTAGGGGTTACATCATTAACAGAAACACATTACATATTACACAACAGTCTTTCTTGAGTTGTAATATTTATATGTACAGGTGGCATATGCTCACAGGCTGAGTGGCACTATACAGACACGTTTAGTGAGTGAATAAATGGTGACCATTTTTCTGTAAAGTATGTTAATTGGTTTCTGTGGCTAGCAGATATTTTCTCCAGCGAAATATGTTCTACAAGGAGATTCAGCCAATGGTTGATGTTGAGGGTCTGTTTATCTTTCCAATTGACTAGGATTGTTTTCTTGGCGATGGCGAGAGCTACAAGAAGAGAGTTGCAGTGGCTGTTTGGGAGGTCAATTGTCATCAGGTCACCAATTAAGCACAGGTTGGGAGATAATGGGATCCTGCAGTCCAAAATGGAGGAGAGTTTTTGAGTGACTGTTGACCAGAAGTGCTGGACGGGTGAACATAACCAGAGTGCATGAAAGTAGGTGTCTGCAGTGTTCTGAGTACACTGAGTGCATATGTCAGATTGACTAAAGCCCATTCTATTCATCTTTTGTTGGGTGATGTGTGTTCTGTGGAGTACTTTAAATTGGATAAGTTGTATATTAGTGTGCCTTGTCATCTTAAATGTATTTTTGCATATCTGAGTCCAGAAGTCAGGGTCCGGTGATACACCCAGCTCTTTTTCCCATTTTAAAATTGGTAAATGTATAGAACTGGTCTTTGACAGTAATTTATAAATCTTAGAAAGGTTCTTCTTATTACTCGGAGAAAGCTTTGTAATATGTTTGGCAAATTCTGGTGGCTGCAAAGTGTCCTGAGGCGCTGGAATTCTCCTCTTGATTGTTTTTATCAATTGTAAATATTGTAGAAAATTGCCATTTCTTATTTCAAAAGTTTGAAATAAGTTTGTGTATGTCATAAGTATATTGTCTTGGAAAAGGTGATGGAGATGAGTTACTCCCTTCATCTCCCATGTGCTAAAATGGAGAGGTCTTTTGTTAATTTCAAAATCCGGGTTGTGCCAAATTGGAGAGAGCAAGCAAGGTTCTATCGGAGAGTTTGTGATTTCTAGTGTTTTCCACCAGGCTGATAAGGTGGAAGCAATCATTGGGTTCTTAAAACAGTTATGACGTCTGAGTGTAGTGGTGATAAACGGGAGGTCAGAGAGTTTTATATTGTTGCAGTCCGCCTGTTCTAGTTCGAGCCAGGAGTTGTAGTCTTCGTTAGGATGTAACCATTTCAATAGGTATTGTAGTTGGTTAGCTAAATAGTAATGTTTAAAGTTACTGCAAGATTAACAGTGCATCAATCTTCACAAGAAGCTTACACCCTTTTGTGGCGCTAAGCTATGAAGACCAATGCAGACAAATAGGGAAAAAAAACAAAAAAAAACTGTGGGCTTGATGATGTCATATAAAACATAACGCTACTAACATTTAAAATATCTCTGTAATGCTGCATGTGAGAGAAAGACTTACTATTTTTAGCCCAGAAGCTAACATGAGCTACCCTGCCGCTCCAGAGGCTTTATAATCCAGCCTTGAACTGCAGTGTCTTTTTAGAGATTTAGTAAAATAAATCAATAGTGATTAAATCCAACACTGAATGTCTTCAGTGATTAATTATCCATATTCATGATTAAAATGAGAGTTGAAAAATGTTCAACTTTGGGTAAAACGCTGCACTTGTCACTGTCACCAGCCAACCAATCACAGTAGAGAAGGGGTGGGACAAACACAGCAAAGACCAACCCTCACAGAGAACAAACAACTGCCATTTTCATCTGGAAAGAAACCTCATGGTGGACACACAGCCTTATTCAAGTAACACCAGTGATTGTCCGACCTTGGTTGGACCAAAGCATAATGACCAAACAATCGACCAACTGACCGGAAGTCTACAGCCCTACTGAAAACAGGGCAGAGGAGGGATCTGCAATAATTCTCCTGGCCTGTTTAACTATAGTCTTTTCAAAGAGCAGCTGGAGGGGGAGATTCTGTAGCATAATACAGTAAACTCTCCAAGTGTTTTTTATAAGTCTTACATTCAGGCCAACATAGTGAATGCTTTAGTGACCAGTCATTTGATGGTGTGGTATTATATATCTCGTAGGAACTATAATTACGAATTATGAATTATGTTTCACCAGATGCAAAATTTGGTTTAAAAGTGATGATCAAAAGGCCAGTTCCTGTTCTCTCTCTCTCAGTCCCCTCACACTGTACCTCATCGTACGCTCTGTCAGCACTAATTGGCCGCAGTCTGCGCACACACAAAAAAAGCATACAGTGTAGTCCAATGTGATAGAGCATTCCTGGGTCAAGTGGCTGCTCTCAGGGTGACTCGACACTTTTGACATGTGGTTGGCTGTTCAGCAGCAGCAGCAGAACACTTGTGTTCACAACGTTTGCCTGTTAGGATTAGCACTGTGCAGCTGCTCTGCTCCTCGCGGCTGACCAAAACCGGGACTATCAGGACAGAGGTGGAGATCAGTGGATTGCTTTACACCAACTTCCAGTCATGCAATCGCTCTCACACAGAGCCATGTTGACTTATTGTCATTGGCAGGTGCAACACAAGGGAATTTGTGTAGATTATTTGTGAGAACAAGTGGATTCTACGCACAGATTACTTTACACCTTCTAATACTTAAAATGCAGACCCTGTTAAAGAGTGCCAGCTGATGGACAATATAGAGCTTTAACCTCATGATTCATCATTGCTGAATTGCATCAGCTTTGACAATTGTTTGAACTCAGATGCGTAGTATGATATTTAATATCTATCTAAATGGAATTAAAACTTGTGGTGAATTCTTAAAGGGAACCTAAATGCTTTTCATTATTTTCTTTAATATATATTATTTTACATCGTCAGAAGTTAATATTAAATGTGGCAAAAGTTTTAAATAGTAAGGGAAATGTATGTTTAAGTAATCCCTGTAAACATCAACCTCAGGTTTCAGACCGTTCTAAAAACTCTATTTCTAACATTTTTTTTCTACTTTTACGACAAACAGACGTCAGCTCATGACGGATTTCTGCTCCAGGCACACTCCTGCAAATGTTTACTTTAAATTCACTTCTACATGTAACTACATAGAGGGAAACCTGCACTTGATGTAGGTTGGTTGCCAATGTTGTTATTTTCCAGATTTTGGCTCATATTCCTGCTGTAACATGTCCAGTTGTGATGATTTTGGTTTAGAAGCTTTTATTGGTGATTTCTCGTGGTAGAAAGTGCAGTTATACCCTGTTACAGTCATTCCCCTGGCTTCACTGACAGTGCAGAGATGCAGAGAGTACTGATGGAAGACCCGAAAATGCTAACCAATCAGAGCAGACTGGGGTTTTTCGGCAGGGGGGGACTTTAAGAGACAAGCGCTAAAACAGAGGGTCTCAGTCAGAGGGTGAACACAGGTGTTCCAGCACAGTATGAGTATGACAATATGAGGGTGATAAAGTGTTTTTGAACATTAAAGCATGCAAACATGTTCCAGTGGAAACCCCAAATACAAGTATGAACCTGACAATAAGCCTTATAAGTCCCTTTTTAGCATGATTTTCCTCATTTATTGGTTGTCGTTTTGACTCAGTTACTGAGGGTATGATCAATGAGATCCTGTCTTCTGGGTTAGGCCCTTGTTTTTCTTCATGTTCATGTTCTAGAGCCAAACAGAGGAAACATCTGCTTTACTGCTGTTCTAACTGCTCCAGATCTACACAAACACACACACACACACACACACACACGCACAGAGGCAGGCCTAGTGGTTGGGCCTGCCAGAGGAAGAGTGTTACTACACAAAGCACACATGCATTGATACTTAAGCACACACACACACCAACACACACACCCACACACAGATGCTGCCTGTCTTCCTCTCATCCTCATCCTGTCACAACCACTGCGCAGTTTGTCCTCCGCACCATCGCTGCCATCAGGACCTGCTCTGACAGCTGCTCTGGCACCCAAAACCATCAGTCCCATTTTCTGTCAGTCCTTATATTGGTCTGTCTGTTCTTTCTCTGTGTCTCTGTCTCCTCCTCTATCTTGACAAGCAAGCATTTCACCAACTGATTTAACGTTCACCACAAGTAAAAATGCACCAAATATATTATGGTGTAGTAAATCTGAATGATAAGGCAGTCTTTACTGCTGTTGTAGATTACGTTTACATGAGTATTTAACTTTGGTGCAAAATCATCATATACATATATATGTATATATATAAAAGTGAATAGAAATAAAGTTAGTGAACAACACCTGTTGCCCAATGATAGGCAAATGCAATAAATAAAATGAAGAAGAACATGATAAATTAAAAAAAAAAAAAAAAAAAAATGTGCAAATGAGCAAACGGTACACTCTGATACAGCAATTATACAGTAGTAACTTTAACAAAACTTAAAAAGACAGCAATTTTCAAAAACAAAATCATTCTTTAAGGGCCAGTGTGTAGGATTAAATGGCATCTTGAAGATTGCAACCAGCTGAAATTTCTCCCATGTGCTAAGCATGAACTCCCAGATAGGATTCCTTGAGTTTTCAGTGTTCAGAGGGTTTTTAAGAGGAGCCAAATTCTCCACAGAGGTCTCATCCTCTCCAAAACAAACAGATCAGGTGATTATAACCTGAATACAGCAGGATCACTTTAAAAGTCAGTGTATTTCTGATGCTGTTCAGCTCGATGCAGAGGGGCTGCTACCTGTGGTGACCAACACGAAAACACAAACGGCCCTATCTAGAGCCAGTGTTTAGTTTGTCCATTTTGGGCTACTGGAGAAACATGGTGGCGCTCCTTATGTAGTTATAACTGGCTCATAAACACAAGGATTCTTATTTTCAGGTGATCATACACTAAAGAAAACATACTTATTAAATTATATTTCTGCCAACATACTCCCCTAAATCCAACACACTGGACCTTTAAAGAGCCAGTACATGCTACAGTAATGCATTTTTTTGTCTGTTTTCTGAGCGTTGAGGTAGTGGATATACTGTAGATCACTGATACTGTTGATGTGTTTGATTGTTTTTTTACATAGAGGGCTGAAACATATTCAACAGTTCCTCCAATCTAAAAGACCAAATATGTTGGAGTGTTTTCTGCTCTGCCACCACAGGGTTGAATTAAGGCACAGAAACGACTGGTTTAATGGCACAGAATTAATTTGGTTTGGGTTGAAAATAACTGTCTTGTTAATGTTAGAGAAAGATTGTGGTCATGATTACAGGTAACCAACACTGTCTTTTAATAGGAAATGATATGTGGTCTCCTGCAGTTCTTTACGCCGGATTTCCACTGGATGCGTGTCCGTTGCAGAACGGCAGCGCTGGTTATCCGCTGCGTGCTCCGCCGTCCGTCAATACCCACCGGCTGCGTTTGCTGTGCGGTGCGGTGCAGCTCCGCCGGAAGACATCTCGGTGCACTGCCATGATTAATATCTCCTCGTCCATGGTGTTCACGGGGTGAAATGACGTCTGAAAACCTCTGACCTGTTGACTTCAGGCCTGCCTCTGCCCATTATGTAGTTTTTAAGGTGTAGTGCAGGGAAATATGATCCGCCGTGAACACTATGTACTTTATTTTGAAAACTAACCGGATGTTTTATTGTGTTTCTGTGCACGACTTCCTGCCCCGCACGATCTGCTCTGTGCTGAATTGCTGCGTTGTGCTCCGGCGTCCGGCAAAAATAGAAGTCCTGCGTATCTGTTGCGGAGAGCTCCGGAGTGCCGGAGCTGAGACGGAGCCGGAACGCAGCACAGCCGCAGCTGGTGGAAACACACACATTGACTAGAATGGAATCCTGTCGGCTCCGCTGCCGTGCCGGAGCGCAGACGCAACCAACACGCATCTGGTGGAAATTGGCCTTTAGTGTTATAACAACACCATGCTATTTCTACCTTTACCTCTGAGAGACGACCTTCACAGCTCACACGGCCACTAGAGGTCCTTGTCAGGTAATCCGAGGTCGTCGAAATGTGAAGAAACGACCACTGCTGTTATTTTTCTTGCAAAGACAGTATCAAGAAATTGTGTTCAGACAGATTGACAGCACTTACAAAGATTAAAATGACCCCCAGGGATCAGGAAACAGTCCTGGGAAGGGGAGACTGCGACACCGACTGTTTGTTGGTGCGACAGAAGATCAGACTCAGACTCTCCAGTGTCTCGCCATCACCAAGACACAGAAATAACCCTTGTGTGGGCCCTTTCAAAATTTTAGAATAATAACCCTCGTCACCCAAAAGGGAAAAGGCAAGGTCTGTCCTTCCCAGAGATTATGGTGGGAAGAATCAATGACTTCCTCCATCTTTCTCCCTCAGGGGACAGGGGGACAACGTCTCACTGGTATTAATAGTCGTCCTCTGATAAGCCCGCCAGTAAGCTGTCTTGTGGTGTCACAGCCTTTCGTCTCGTTGTGAGAACCTCTTGTTATAGTATCAAAGAGCTCTTATAGAATATACATTCCCTCGCCTTCCTGTTTTTGTTCGGCTCTCTGTGCTTCACTGTACATCACAACCTCTTTACAGTACAATGGAGGACACTTGAGTGTCCCATCAGTAGACACTTGACACTGCGTCTTTTTGACAGTTTTCTCTTCAGCTCTCCGTCGGGGCTGTGATGCTGCCCGCTGCCCCACAGCTGTGTTACTATTAGAGACTTGTGTCGTAAAATACTGGGAGCAAAGGTGATATGCCTCTCTCATTGACACGGCCGTTATCCTGAATGGCAGGTTGTATGTTTGCCTCAGGGCCAGACGAGCCATTCACCCCGACACACTGGTCACAAAAGGAGTTGTAAATACAGCCGTTTGGCCTTTCGATTAACTCATTGTTTCTGAAAGCACAGGAAACATCATGTAACACTTCAATATATAGTTAGAGAAAAAAAAATGTACTGGGAGTAAGTTGTTTAAAAACAGTTTTTTTCAAAGACTGATACAAAGACGTGAGCGTGATTAGAAACAATAGTGTGGTTAAATTAAGAAGTGATTCGTGCCCACTGAATTGATTTTTTTTCCGACTTCTCAAAGAGTTATTTTTTTCATTCTCAGCTGGTTTGATAGCCTTATGCCCCAAATAGGTTGTCTGAAAGGAGAGCATGGGAAAAATAGCTGCCGTTGTGGAAACTGCTGGGAAAAGGCTGAGTTCTCATTGGTAGCAGTGCAGGGCATTGTGGGATGTGAGTGAGCTGAGAAAGACTGTTTTGCTCCCTCTGAGAAGGACATGGAAACATGGACACAAAAAGCACAGAGATTAGACCGGACCGAGCAGAGCTGACTGACTGCAGTTTATGCTCTGTTGGCTTCACTTCACAGGGACGATGAGAACTGGATGGTCAGTGATAGTGGCAGTGAGTGTGGTGAGGTGGCCACTCCTGCTTCACAGTCGTCTGCTCTAGCTGATTTAAATCCCCTGACATCGGCATGAGCATTGGTGGCATGCATACCGACATACCAGGCTGATGGTTGCCGGCCCATTAGCGAGCCCCAAGTGGTGGAGCCCACCCAGGGCTGCCGACCCTCTCCTGCCCACCTTCTGCCTTCCTGCCCAGCCCTGGCTCTGGATCAGAGGCAGGCCACACGTCGGGGGACAGGGCTAATGATGGCCACAGCCATGCCATCCCTTTCATGCCCCAACCCAAGAGTACAATTTTGGCTAATGCTATTTCCTGCAGATAAAATGCAAACAAGCTCCTTTTACTTCTTTCTCCTCATCAGAGGTTTGGAAGGTGAGGGGAGGGTGAGCGATAATTAAGTTCGTGCTTTGTTTCATCATCAGCTGGTTGGGTTTTCCTCAGCTTCACTGTTGCTACCATGCCTGCTGTCACAAAGGATTAATTTAAAATATCAGTAATGAAGTGGAGTCAGTGGAATGAAATAAAGATTGGCCACTTGATGTGCGCAGAACCAGATCTAGTTATCCATATCGAACCATTTTGCCCTCCATCAGTCCCTAAGTGGCTTAATCAAGGCTTTGATATGTGATTATTTTACTCACCCAAGACCTTCTAAATTGTTTCCAGCCTAAAAGGAGATTGTTGGAGATATTCATGCCACGTGGAAATGGTCTCCTGTTTTATGCCTCTTTGTGGTCACACATTATCTCTCCTCAAGACACGAGATTAGAGACTTTGCAGACACAACATAGCTAAAGAAATCACAATTTTAATTATTTTCACTGCGAAACACTCAGGAATTTAAAAACCAGATCACTGAGTGCATTCAAAAGTTACTGGATACTATGTAGCCAACAATATTTAAGGTCATCTTCTGAGGAGCACACTTTAGAAAATGATTTTGCTACTGAGGCGTTTTAAAAATCAGATTTTACCTGTAGGAACACATTAGAGGACAAATTTGCTGTCTCTTAGTTGTAATTATCATAGAGATTGTGAGTAGATAAAGACGACATATCATCTCTAACCATGCAAGTGAGATCATTTTTCTGATTACTGACACATTGACAAGACCGTTTATCAGTGTTTTTGATGGAACCCATGTAATCCATCTTGATTCAATCCAAAACAGCAACATAGGCAGACAACCAACCTCAACTTGCTCTGTCTCATCTCACTGGTTAGCCAGCTCTCACTCAAACAGCTCTTATCTTAACACTTTATGATTAGCTGTAGATGTCTTGCAATAGGTAAGAGAAGTGTACGGTTGATCATGTGGATGATATCAGCAGAGTAGATCAGGGCAGTCTATGAGTTAGTCAGTTGTGAGAAGCCACAACGCAATGCAGCATCATCATCCAGCAATACGCTGCAAATCAGATGCATGCAAGTGCACAATTTTCAAGTATCACGTAGCATTTTTTTAAGTTTACCTCGCAGGAATTACAGTTGCCATTATGACTTTAAAGAGACAGTACAATCTGAGTAAAAAACAAAACTGAAAAAAAAAAAACACGTGGTTTCTTGGCATTTAATAGGTTGCATCTTTGATCTGAAGCGCTATCAGTCAATGCTGTGCACTTGTGATGTCTGTAAAGGAGGAGAAAAAAAAAAGCCGACATCTACAAACAAACACGCTCCCTCCTTCAAGAATGTTCGTCATAAAGCCCAGCTGAGGACAGTGAGGGTGATTGTGGATCCTCTTGGCATTTGGTATCATCCCTCTGTCTCTCTCTCTCTCTCTCTCTCTGTTTGAGGAAAACAGTGTCGTCAGAAGGGGATGCGTGATGGCAGAGCACATACATCCGTCCACGTGCCCCTCTGATCCCAATCATTCATAAATTCAGCCAGGGAGATTTGTATCCACCATCCGCCCTGCAGTCTCTGTTATCTCTGTCCCCCACCTCCCTTTGGCTATTAGGGAGGAATGAGATGTCGCAGTACATACGCACACAAACACGCTCACATGTCCGATGGTGATGACAGCCGTCTGTCTCCTCTACTCATCTTGCGCTGGCATCTCTTATTTTTTCTCTTTTTTTACCCTTTTGTGTCCATCATTTGCTGCATCGTTTCTACTCAGCATCTTCTTTCCATTCTAGCAGTACTTTGCTCATCTCTTTTCTCCTTAGCCACATTTTTTCTTATTCACTTCTCCCTCTTTCTCTCTATCTCCACTTTCTCACCGTTTCTCCCTTGGCCAGAAGAAGAAGAAGAAGAAAAAAAAAGCAGTGAAAATTCCCCTCAGTCATTTAGCCCAGATTCAACACTGCAGGCAGGCAGGCAGCGTCGAGGCTGTAACTTACCAGAATGTAAATAGAGCAGTGTTTTTCACATTACTTCACCGCTTATTTTTAGTAGCTGAACAAGAGCAGGCAAGGGTGTGCCTTTTCAAGCCCCGACTGTAAGTCTTATCAGCTGAATACACAGGGGGAAAAAAATGGAGAGAAATTATAAATCAAACAAAACAATAATGACACAATACAGGAAGTGATGTGTTGATTTATGGCTTAACTTTTAACTGTAACTGGCAGACAATGTTGGGGCAGCTTTTTTAAACATAGGGAAAGAATGTTGTCTCTGTTTTTCTCCTTCTCTCTGATGCACTGCACATGCACTCAAGGTGTAATAAACTTTAATTTTAGCCTGACAGTTAAGTATGTTGTGTCATTTGGTGCAGTGCTAACACGGTTTTAAGCGACGCCATGCTTCCTCACTTGGATTTCCCTCCAGGTGACACCTTTAAAAGTCAGATTAGCCTACTCAATTTTTTTTGTTTACGTAGTAGCAGGTTTTATATCATATACTTTTTGCCCTTCCTTAGCAAGGTCAAAGCACAAGCTGAGCCACGGGGAAGTTTGGTCGTTTGCCCAAAGGACTTTACTCTTCAAACGTAGCTGCCAGCCTTTCCTCGATTACTGGTCCGCAAGCAGCTCAAACTTTTGCTTTTACTTCCAGGGATCAAACCAGTAACACCAGTCAGTTTTAGCAGACACGGTGCCTGCAGCAGTGTGGGGAAGTTAAGCAGTGGACAGTGGCTGTGTCTCGTTGCCTCTGTGCCTGGCAGTCTTCCTCCCAGCCGCCCCTCTGCTCGCACCAGGAAATGTCTTTTTCCAACTCATTCTCCAATGCACTTAATTCCACCCTGCTCTCCAGCGACAAAGCCAAAAGCACCATAGCTAGCTCTCCTCCAGCATTCACTGTCTTCCTCCACAACTTTTGCACATCGATTTTCTCTCTGCAGATACCTCGTACGTTGCAAAGATGACATCAACACTGCGGCTTTGAGAATGAGGCCGCTGAGCAAAATCAGCAAGGTGATGCTCGAGGCCATTCTCACGCTGCACAGCTGTTTTCTCAACCAAGCACAGGCCACGCAAGTTTTCTCACACAAAAATGGATGAAAGCAGTGTACGTTGACATGTCTGTGTGTGTCTCTGTGTCTGTGTGTGTATCTGCATGCGCTTCTATGTGTCTGTTGTGGAGAAAGAGGTGCTAAACTCTCCATGTTCAGCACAGTCACTGAACATGATGACTCAGTTGAATTTCCACTGAGGTAAGCTGTCACTCTCTGATGAACAGTGAACTCACAGAAGCACTGAGTCACACACACGCACACCATCTAATGTCCCCAACTAGCTTACAGGCCAGCTAGGATTATATGCTGAATATTTTCAATGGAGGCGTCAACAAATACAACAGAACACGACTCTCTCTCTCTCTCTCTCTCTCTCTCTCTCTCTGATGATCTTGGTGCGCAGCCATGGACGCACACACACAGACACACACACACACTTGTGCTTGGCCTTGTCCCTGTCCAAACAGTCCTTCTATAGTGAGAGGCTCCAATGGAGTGGATCAGCTCCAGCTAAGACACCCTTTCACACTTCCTCCCTCCCTTTCTCCAAACCCTCCCTCCTGTGTGACCGCAGGGCCTTCCTTCCTTCCTCCTGAAACAGAGGCCTGGGGGAGTCGCAGGGGAGTCAGGATGGCCGGATGTGCCCCGATCAGACGCACAGACAGACGGACTGACAAGGAACAGACATGCAGACAGGAGGATGCTGCCGCTACTGTGGAGTTTGGGCTCGGTTTTTCTTCTCATCCGGAGCTACAAGGAGGATGACATCATTCCTGTTTTGATAGGACAACAGGAAGGTGGAGGGAGACGGGGAGCAGCGTGGTGTGTGGGTGAGAGCATGAAGGAGTATAATGAAACAAAAGGAAATGTAAGTTTTGATCAGAGAGGAGGCAGAGCTGGTGGGGGTGGATTTGACCTCAGGTCTGCAGGAGGCTTTGATGTGCGCCACAAACATTTTTTATTTCTAGAAACATACATGATTTTTTTCCGCTCTTCGTCCTCCTCCTGAATCTAATAAAGCAAAACAATTAATAAAGTGAGTTAAGACTTGAGCCGGATTTGCCTCACAAGCATTCTTTAATACGTCAGTCTCGAATACAGAGCATAGAGTTTGCAGGCGCAGGGCCTGCATCTCACACAGGAAGAGCCCCGGCTATACAAAGCAACCTCATGTCTTAGCTTGCAGGTACAGAGCTGTACACTATCAGCAGCAGTACAGCAAGTCTCGTAAGACCTTTGTAGTTTCAGAACACTTCTTCTCAATGCAGTTTATCTCCTCTGCAAGACAGCCATTTCCTCCAGCATTCTCTGGGGGAAGAGAGGGAGAAAGAAATGATATCAAGTGGCTGGAAGAGGAGAGGAAAGAAAGGCAGAATGAAAGAAAGAAGGAGGGAGGATCACAATAATAGCAATCTCTCTTCTCCCCCCTCCTCTTTTTTTTTTTTTCTCAGAAGAGGATACAGTGAGTGCCAGCTGTGCTCTGCTGCTGCTGTACAGTGCACACTACTTCAGAGAAGTCAACCTCACTGCACTCCATCCACCCCATTGAACTGCCAGCTCTGGCAATCAATTCTGAGCCTTGTGCTGTCACTGCTGGCCTCTGGACACAGCAGCTGGCTGCAGGAAGACAAGCGCTCTTCCACAGAGTCTGTCCACCGATCAGCTGCACCCAGCTGTCTAGCAGCAGCCCCGCTATTCAGAGCACTGCTGCTGCCGCTGGTGAGGGAGGCCTCTTTCACTGCTGTCACCGACGCTGCTGAGTCCCCCTTCACCATACTTTCTTTTTCACTTCTTCCTTCCTAAATTTTCAACCGTACAGACACATCCGCCCTTGAGCCGCGCAGCAGGCCTCACATGTCTGTCTAGGCTGGCTTTCTGTCTTTCTTTCTCTTTCTTCCCGAGTCAAATTGTCCATCTGTCTCTGCCTTTACCAACTTTTACTCCACTATTTCCATCTTGCTTTCTCTCTCCCACCCATTCTCCCCCTGTCTTCCATGCTGGGTCTTTAGATGAACTTTCCTTTTTTTTCTTGCCGTTGTAGCCTTTCTTTCTATTGCCTCCATCCATGTCCCTTCTGTCTCTCTGTTTTGTGGTACCCATTCCTCTTTTCCTTCTTTGTTGGTTGCCATGTCTCAGTTTCTCCACTCCTTTCTCTGTGGTCCTGTCCCCTTTTTTTTGCCACTCGCTCTTATTTCCGCACAATTTCCATCTCATTCTTTGTCGCTCTGCCGCAATCTAAACTATGCCCCCTTTTTTCCAAATGTCACAATACTGTATCTTTTCTTCCACTTTTTCTTTAGAGTAACTTCTTTTTCTGTCCCCCTTTCTGCTGTATTTTTTTTACAGGTGTCTGTAAGGCGGGGATTTACATTTTCTCAGGACAGGCAGCCCGTGGAGAGAGGCCTGCTGGCAGATCAAAGGCTCCGGCTGTAAAACGATCTGAAAGAGTCCGGCATTAGCATCCATCAGGGTACCTTGAAAGCTCCCTGGTCAGCCGAGAGGGAAGCTGAGGGCCCCCCAAAGTGAAAGCCCAGTCTGGAGAGGGGTGATGGAGGGGTGGAGGGAGGGTAGACTGGGGGTGGAGAGAGAGAGAGAGAGAGAGAGAGGGATGAATAACAGGCTACTCGGCTAAGGACATGAAGGAAATATTTCCACGAGGGAGGAAAATTCCCATAACAAGCCGCAAATGTTTTTATTTCTCTTTTGGACACAGCCCCCCCTCATCTCTTCCTTTAGCTCTTCCTCTCTCTTTCTTCTTTCTTCCTCCATCTTTCTTATTTCTTTTTACAGCATCGAGGCTGTAAGGGGAGAACATCTCCATCTGTGCACCATCTTCACTCAGCTCACCAAACTCAGACTTTTACTACTCCACCCTGCAGTCTACACACAGGGGTCATGTCTGGTCGGCGATGGGAAGTGGGGTGAAGGAGGGAGGCAGGGAAGGATAGAGTGTGGGAGGAAGAGAAACCTGGATTGGCTTCAAATATTGTATCTCTTTACATCAGAATTGAAAGTGGGAGAGAAGTATGGATGGCAGGAGTATGGGGGTGCTTCGTGTGTGTGTGTGTGTGTGTGTGTGTGTGTGTGTGTGTGTGTGTGTGTGTGTGTGTTCCTTCTTTCATGCAATAAGCATGATTCACAGTCTTGAAATGGATAGGTACCTAACATGTGTGATAGGGATAAAGATTAGACCTGCATTCCTGGTGTGTTCCGGTGCCTGCACATTTGTTTCTTTTTCAATAACAAAAGTAAGGCCGCATTCGTCACATAAATCTAAAAAAAAAAATCTGCATCCTTCAGGCTGCTCTTATGATAGAATTCCCTCAAGACAGGAGATTTATAGACACTGAGACCTATGAACACTGAGCTCCTTTTTTCCTGGAAAGAAGTTATGTTATGTAGTGATATTTTGAAATGTCTGCAGTTTTCAAATTCCCAAATCTCCAGTAGAATCGGAACCATTGCTGACTTTGACCTTTAAGCACTAACTTCCTTACTGTAGCACAAAGGCTGGGTGGGAATGATTGATTCATAAGAGTCCAAATTTTAGGGAGGTCGTGGTTCAGTCTGTTTCCCACAGCTCTACAGGCTGACAATCATTCACTGGTCCTGGTCCAGTGTGAACAGGCTCAACAGGTCTCCTGGTAGACGCTGTGAGAGGATTTTAGCATGTGAGATTTCTTTAGTAACCATGAATATACAGGTGTTATGGGTGTTTCTACAGCAGGAGAATTGTAGGCGGTCCACGTGTTCTGAAAGATTTCAGCGTCCTGGACAGATGGGAGAAATTACAGTCAGAATTATCTGTGTTTATTGATCTGAAAAGCAACAGATAAGCAGGCTGTATAAAGAATGGCATCATCAAGGCATGTAGATTTATAATATTTTGTTATTGAAAAGTATGCTACTTTTGCTTAGACATTACCAGATAATATAAATCCAGTCAGTAGACTCACATGCATATAACATTATATATTCATTGGGGAAATACATTGCAACATGAAGACTTTCCTTCAGATTCACACTGTAAAACGATGCAAGCAAGCATCATTGACAAAATCTGAAACTTTCCTTTCAGCCAATTAAGAGTAACCATTTCACTTTCTTAAGCTGGCATACACTAATTGGCTGTTGTGCCCTACAAGTGCACTGAAGAGCTAACTTGCTTCATTCTTGTTTCCTCCTACGTTGTCATTGGACACATATGTCTTTCTACATACAAACCTCCTTAGTATTACCTGTGCAAAATTGTTGTCTTAAATCTCCCCTGTGTGAAAATTGACAGAGAAATTGCAATTTGTAAATCCACAATCTCTCTTAAAACTATTTAAATACTTAGTATAAATGATCGTTAAAATGTAAATTACTTGGACAGATCCCTGTAAGGAGGGTTGCTCTGACGATGAAGTCATTTGATGAAGAAGCATAAGTGAAGATTTTAGCCTCCTCAGTGAATTATGTCGGGTGATCTCATCCACAGAGTCACACAGCCCTCACAGAACATATGCATGTACATGTACACATTCACATGCTCATTAACAAAGTCGGATAGTGTGATACATGCTTACACATATGTTGAAACATACTTGCGAAGATCCACACATGCATACGACTCATGGACGCAAAGTACTTCCCACATGGATCACCTAAACACACACACATACACACACATACATGTGCAGCTTGCTGACGTGTGGAGACTCCTGCGTGCGGGGCCAGGGCTGCATGCCACTGTCTCAGCTCGGTAATGGATGTCCCGTTTGTTGCATACACACACACAAGCAGACAGATAGACAGACAGACAGTGGCGGGGCTCAACTCGACCGTCCTGTCCACCCGAGCCGAGGATGAGTTCCTCCTCTGTTTAGGAAAGAGGATGTGATCTCACTCGTTAAAAATCCAACCTATGTCGCTTGCCACTCATGACTTAATCCAGGCTTCTCCTTTGTGCAGCGCGCCCTCCCCTTCCCCTCTTCTCCTCTTACTTTCTCCGTCGCTTCCTATCTCCCTCCTCTTCCTATCTGCCTGTCTATCTATCTATCTATGAAAGCAGAGAGTGATGCATGTGTAATTTATGGAGGTCAGTCTAGGCTTTTGACATATTATTTGCTGTTTTTTAAGTCTTGTTTTAGGGTGCAGATTCACTCTAGTTGGTATGTTGTTGTTTGATATCACCTCACTTACACAAAACCCATACATACTGACCTTGCATTATGTGTTCGTGTTTTTAATATCAGCAACACAGGAGCAGGAGTGCAAACAACATTAATAAAGAATCTTAAACACAAAGAAAGTGTCCAGAGATACAACCATCTTAACTGTGTGTTTTTTTCCTCTGCAAGAATTTTACCAGTTCTTTTTAAATTATACAGAGATGCATCAGCATTAGGATGAGCACTCAGCATTTTCTCTGCACCCAACCCAGCAGGGATCGCAGCTGAGACTGTAGACAACCTTAATCCCTCTGCATGGTTATTGTGCTACTTGAGAGAGTAGTCTTTGCAATTACGTAACCAAAGGACTAGGGCTGCCCCCTGAATCATCAGTCCGAGATCCCTCGGTCAACCGAAATTCCTTCATGTCGAGCGGTCTGCGTTTTTGTTTGTTTATTTCTGTTTTTGTCAGTCAGTGTACTTCTGAGGAATTTTCAGTCCCCAGATGTAGCTGCAGAGTGAGCGCTCCCTGCCTTCGCGTTGCGGTCCATTACAGGCAGCCGCAGACCCAGACCCAGGGTGAGTCTGACTGAGACGGAGGCAGCTGCTCGGAGAAAGAGAGGCTTTACCCAGCCAGGCTCTGAGATAACGATATTCTCTGCCTTGTGCTTAGAAGTGGTGATTTTACAGCTCACAGCAGCTTAATACAATACAGTCAATGCTTTTATTTAATATCTAGTGTACGCAAAATATGCTGTTGCTTATGTCCAATCCACTCAGAGGGCCAGCTTGGCTTTATATTACGTGAATTTTCAAGTTAACCTCATTCAAATTCTCAAACTCTATACGCTAAGAAAGGAACAAATAGTCAAATATTCATATCGAACAGCCAAATCCAATTCGACTGACATAACTCTGAGTCGGTTACATACCTACAAACGACCAAGCATGTGCCTCTCAAAATTTAAAACATGGTGGTCTGCAGTCACGCCAACTGCACACTGCTCCCTGTTAATGATTTGGTTCATTGGTCTGCAGCACTGAGAGCTGATCACTTCCTCTTCCGCCTTCTTCAAAAGCTCACAACCAGATAGCCAAGGTGTTTTTCTAAAGACAACAGGAAAACGGAAGCAAGTAGAATAAAACAACACATGTGCAGGACAATGGCTACATGCAGCGACTGTGAAAGAGACATCTTCTGCTGCGTTTGTGGACTTCAAGAGCAGCCATGCCATGTGCTCGCCGGGTTTTCACTTTGTCCACAACGCTCACATGTTTCAGTGTGTGTCTGGCAGTTGGTATGTGTGTGTAACTACATGTACATACTCATCATATATATTGGAAAACAACAGCTCTAATCTCCCATTAACTTTAAATAACGGACTGCATCTGTTATTGTTTTTAAGCCACTTTATGTTGTTTCCAGTGCAGCATGTCGGTCAAGCTAAACACACACTTTATAGTCCACAGATGTACACGCAATGAAACCCTTCTCTGTGTTATTATGATGCTTCTCATTAGGTTGTGTTATATGGGGGTCTATCAGAATGACAGTGGTAACAAGAACTGAGCATATGGGCTCTTTCTGAAAACCAAACACAATGGGCTGTTGACAGGCACAGTTATACAGCGGCCTCTAATCTGTGTCTTTCATGGTCAAACTGTACAGAAGTAGAGAACCAGCCGACAGCTTGTTGAGGTTTTTGTTTCTTTTCTATTTTGTGTGCAGACCAGCTGTGTGCGTGAGGATATTTGTGTGCATTTTTGTGTGTGTACACGCACATATACAGTGTACAGTACACGTATACGTATTCATGTTTGTTTTATTAACAATGAACCCCTGTCGTCATCCTGGCCAGTGATCCCCATCTCCTTCTAGCAGGTCCTGCAGCCCTCACTTCATACACTGTCTTACTTGCCACAGTTTGCCAGGGCAGCTGTCTGCATGCAGCAAGTGATCGTGGCACCTCATAACTCAAGCTACGGGGAGAGAATGAGAGCGAGGAACTTGATATACTTCATGCCAACAAAGCCCGTTGGACTGAATTGGCTAAGAGGATTTTTTGCTCCAACCATTTTTTCATTTTCAAACATCAGACATATTCCTGTTAATATGCAGCTCGTTTTTCTTTCATTTTCTCCACCTGCTTAATACTTCTTGCTGTTGAAGGAGACTGGGGCCTATCCCAGCATGCATTGGGTAGAAGGCATGAAAAGATTCCTCAGTCTACTTTGGGGATTCATAGTCACTGAAGATATACGCACACACATATTGTCTCTTTAACTTTTCTCTCGCACACACATTCTATATGTCCAACCAAGCTCCTTCTCTTCTCCCTTCTCTGATATGAGCTATGAGTCTAGTGTGTGCTGCATGCAAAATGCCTCCTGTGGGGACAGTGACAGAAAGAAAAGGTTCCTCAAGGCTGCTGTCCAGGAGAGCAGGATGTAAAGACAGAAAAGAAATACCAAGAAGAGACGTCATCTCCTCATCTGTATGTCTAGACATCTACTGTATTTATCTAACTTACTTTTCTCACCCACATTCTTCTTTTTAACAGTTACACTAATCGCAGTATGACAGACATGGTCTCCTCTTATTTATTCAATATGACATTTCATTACAGTAGAAATGCTGAACCACTGGAGGCTGTAGGGAGTTAATGAAACCTACAGGATCAAAGAGACTCCTGCAAAATGAGATGCAAGATAAGAGAGATCCTGGACAGGTGACAGTAAGAGATATGGAAATGATGAAGCCGCCCCTGTCCCTATAAGGAGCTGCTGAAATATGAGGCACTTACACATAACACATTTATTACCTTCTGCATTTGCATAACCTGAGGATATACTGGCCCTCCTAACTCGCATGCAACAAGCCCAGGGGAACAAACTGTCAGGAAGTTCCCTGAGAGCCGAGCACCACTGAGGAGATTTCAACCACGCCGAAATGATCCGAGGAACTGGACCAACCAGATGTCTGCTGTTGGAAACTGGAGTAGCGCGAGGACGTCTGGAATCGTCTTCCTGGTTCCAGCACCCCTCTGGGTGATCATATATTTCAGCATTTGCAGCATCACTTTTATTAGACTCACCTCTGACTTAAGGCTTTGTTCTGAAAGGATATATTTCAAACAAGTAGGTCAAGTAATTGGAAGGATTACCTGTTGTGACGTCATTTCATCCGGTCTAAATTTCCCAGGTTGGAATAGCAAATGAAAAATTAAAATGCAATTCTCAACTAATTTCCTGCTGTTTCTTACAACGAAATGTGATCATATAATACTAATCTAATGATAGTACACACAAACTTTATCTCATCATTGGTGTGGTGGGCATTTTTTGTAAATGCCAATGGAACCCTATTAGAAGTAGAAAAGTCATGGAGTTGCAAAGGAAAAAAACCTGATGGATTTCTCAACTTTTCTAATTACTCATCAGCAGAAATCATAAAATACTTATTACACTACTTTTGTTACTTAACCAGGGTTCGTCAGAGTTACTTCAGAGCTTCAAAGCTTTTACACCTCCACTTCTAATCTTTTTAATTGAACAAGCAGTAAGCTTATGGTTGTGAGGTATCATAGGTGGCTGAAGTGCACTGGAACAATGCTCTGCCACTTTTTTCTTTAAATAAGGATATTAGATATTTGCAGTTCACATTGTCTGGTTGAAATTCATATGCATATTTTTAAGCACTTGAAGATCCAGTTAGCGCTAAAGTGTACATCAATAAGACAATAAGAACAAATGGAAAGGTCAAAGTATATATATTGACATTGACATTTAAGGTGTATTGATTGATTCACAACTTCAGCTTAATGTGTTTAGTAACATGTAAGAATGTGCTCCACCTCAAAAGTAGCCGGTAGCCTTTGAATTAATCCACTGAAGCCAGTGAATTTAATTATTTTTTCTCAGTCTATAGCTCGCTTGTGTGTAACCGTGCATCACTTGACGGTTTCTTTATTTGTGAAGCATTTGCAAAGAAACATTACAAAGCCAGCCTGTTGAACTTGACCTGCTTGTGTTGCATCCATAATGCGTGCAGGAAATGAAAGCTTGCTTAGCTCCATTTTCATAGAATATGAAGAGCTTTGTCTCGCATTTCAGCTTTTCCTAAGAATGGATATTTCAAATGTGGTGTAAAAATTTGCTCAGCACAAGTAAGTATATGATGTCATTCAAAACACAACCTGCTTGTGGTCATTGACAATACCACGCTAATATATCTACATATCTATATATCGCATCCTTAGCTAGATGTTTAGCTAAGTACCGCATTGCCTAATGTTCTCAAAAAGAGTAAACTACTAATGAAATCTGTCTAACATTTAATCATGTGGTCTGTTAAAGTTGGCTAATGTATATAAACTAGCCACCGTAGAAACAGCAGTTAATTAACCCCTGAAACGAGCCACAACTTAACCATGTGCGTGCACACGTTAAAGGTATGCTCCGGTACCTAAACAAATAGTACTACACCCCTGGAGGTATTTACTGACAGGGTGACTGCAAGGCACTCTGGAGGTCCTGTCCTCACGGTGAAACCGGTGGGCTCACATACAAACCCAACTGTAGGCAAAATTTAGGTGATTGCTGAATGCAGACAAACAAGTGGCTACTGTTAGCAAGCCAGCTAACTAAGAACATACGAAATTTAATTATGAGCAAAGTTAAAGTTATACCTTCTGTAGTTAGCATACAATAATGGAAAGTTTCTGTATTGATGATAAGCTTTGTTATTACCTACCTGTGTGACATTGTGCTACAGACTCTCTGGGAACTTTTGATATCAGTATATGTGAGCACTGTTGACCACACAACGTGCCCTCATCGGCACACATCCATTCAGCTGAGGAATGTCTCTCACAATCCACCTTATCAGGTGTTTTGTCTGTTTTGTCTGAGGGGCATCCAAAGAGGGCTTGGTGTTACGACTGATAGGCCATTTAGAGTACACACCTCTCTCCTCTTTTCTTACGCATCCCCCTTTCATCCCTCTCTCTAGAACTCTCTCTTCCCTTTTTCCCATATCCCTCATTTGTTCACATTTTTCATAACTTCAGTATGAAAGCAGCATCTTTCCCCTCTCTGAAGGTTAATTGGAGGAGTAATACCCAAAGTACCTCCTTAGTCTTTTTATGCACGGCCTTTCAAGAGTTCAGGTATAGCATTAAAACATTTTGATGACACTTTGATTGGAACAAGGCCTTTTTCCTTTCAGAAACACCCCGTATAGTCGAGCCCTCCTCCACGCAGGAGGAATGTTGTTACCTTGTTCCCAGGCCTACCTCCTGCAGCACCCACACCCCTGACCCGTAACATCCAATTGATTTATCCCTGATTGTTAGGAGGCCTCTGGAGCTGCGTCTCGATTGGCTCCATATGAGAACAGTGCCGAGAGGTCATCTATAACAATCATTTTCAGTGGCTCATTATTCCTAGGCCAAACAACCCAAAGACCCAATTTCCTACCACACTGTTCATAAAAGTGACAGATGGCCAAAACCTGGAAAAGCTTTCCTATAATCGTTAGTCCACTGAAGTTCTACATACAATGCTCTTTAGTATAGTGGAGGTTGGACTCTGTTCCCTCTCTCACCCACTCCTTCCACCTTCTCTATCCTGTTCATTTTTTCCAAGGTGAAGAATGCGAAGGAGGAGAACGCAGTGTGTTTAATAGCTTTAGGCCATATTCCACAGTTCAGTTCAGCTTTCCTCCTCTTCATATGGCCCACAATGTGAATTTAACACACAAATATTTGCCAGGTAGTTTGTCTCTCTCTAAAGGCTCACTCTGCCTTAACGTGGGACAGCACTTAAAGTCACATGGACAGACAGAGGCCAAGACAAGTCCTCCTTTCATCCAACAGACCTGCCACTCTCTGGTATTCAGGGTCATCTAGTCACTTGAGCGAGTCTGCACCCCTCCATGGGCTGCCTGTGAGGGTCTTTTCTTGCTGGGGAAGTGCCTGTGTGATAAATGTGTGGCTTGGAACAACAGCTGAGACTAAGACTTGGCTCAGCCTTCCCACTGCCTGTTTCAGACACAAGTGTGGTTTCCTCATATCTTGGCTCTTTGTCATGAATGACCTCTTTCATTTTTCCCCACCTCCAATAATAACCAAAGTCCTCTACTCAGCATTTAAGAAAAAAAATCCTTCCATTTTTCTCTGAGGAGTGTTTTTTTTCTCATATTTGTTTCCACTCCTGTCTTCTTGGCAGAGTGAAATGCTAGGTCATTGCAGTAACTGTATCCACTGCGTGGTGGCTTGCAGGACTGTGTGGGGTGGTGGGTGGGCAAATGGGTGGTTTAAAAAGATGTTCAAAACACACGTCCTCTTGCCAGTGAGGTTTTTCATTCACCAAAAAAACTATTTCTTACTTCCACTCTCTTTTTTTGGATTGTGCATGTGAGTTTGTTTCCTCTCCTGTCTTTTTCCCCTGCAGAGACAGCTTGCTCACTGAGCACAAAAATGTCACAAAACTGTGATATGATACATGTTACAAAACTGTCACCTCTTACATAAGCATTGGCAGTGGCATGTGCAATTTCCAAATCTTTTCTGTTTAAATCATCCACCAGAGTCCAGTCTGCTTACATGAGCTACTTCCAGATTTTACCTGCAGTCAGTTCAATCAGCGTGGTGTCACTTCAACCACCGATTTGTCTTATAAAAATAGGGGGCCTAACCCCCATCTCCCTCGACCATCTTTCATCCTGGGTTTGTGGCCCTCCCATATGTGCCTCTAATCTCTCCCTTGTGTCTCTGAAATGTCAGTGCGGAGGAGCGAGCATGTACTTGCTCGCTATGGATTTCCCATGGAATGCTCCATTTTCGGTTTACCCTGTTGCCTGTTTTGATAGGCAGTGATTATGGAGTATTTATTTTCCTACTGGGTGTGGGAACCCAACCTGTTGGTACACTACCATTGTGAGGCGGGTTTGCCGTTGCTTCTGAAGCTGTGACTCACACATTTCAACGCACAAAAACACATTGTCAATTAGATTAGATAAGATTAGATCAGATCTGTAATTAACATTCAGTCTTGCACTGAAAGCCACCTTAAGGTGTTTTGTTGACAGTGAAAGGATAAAGAATGAATTAGACCAGATCAGAGGGAAAAAAAAAAACAATTGTCTCTAACTGGAGAGGAATGTGCATCAAGGAATGATGCAGCACACAATCAAATGGCATTTGGGTTTTCTAAGGTTTGTTTTCTATGGTTATCTTGAGTTGCAGGATGCTAACATGTCTGATTTTTATATGCAAGTTCTAATTGCATGCACGCATGCATGAGTGTACGTGAGGGAGTGGGGGTGTGCATGCCTTTTCCTGTTTGTTTGTGTTGAGAGAAGAGAGCTCTAGCAAGTCACAGAGGTTAAGCCCCAACTATCTTACTCATTGGTGAATGGTGGAGGTCTGGGATTGGGGCTTAGTGGAGGAGGGGTCAAAAAGACGGAGAGAGTGAATGATGGAGGGAGGGAGAGAGGGAGGCCCATGCAAGACAATTCCCCTGACGTTGGGTCTTTCACAGACACAGGAAATGCTTGACCTCACACCCTGAGAAATGTCCACAGCGGCCCACTTGTGTTAAAGGTGTAATTGAGCATAATTAGGAGCTGGCAGAGAGAGAAATGTAGACGGACTTGCGTGCCCCACATGCCTTCCTTCCCCATGCCTGCCTCCGTCTGGCAGCCTGCGACACACAGGAGCCAAGCTCTCACTGCACAGATTTACAGCAAATACCATCTCTAAACAAGCAAGGGAAACTTCACAACAACAAGGATCCTTTCAGCTCAGCTGCTTATTTTCAGGCTATAGCAGGGAAGGTCTTACTAGCATATTTTTTTCTGAAATCTTTGCTCTCTGAGTTGTGTAATCGAAGGGGTCAACTGCACGTGTCCTAATTCGTTTGCCACGCTCGAAACAAGGAATGAAATCGTTCATGTGAAGGCTTTGACACAGACATGTGAAACATGTTTGAGATAAAGAAGTCCAAAGCATCACAGCAGACATTAGCTCTGACCCTTCACCTTGACAACTACTTCAATTCCTCTTTTGTCCCAGCCTACAGTTCACAGGAAGAGCAACCTCAGGTGGTGTGGCAGCATTTCCATAGCAATTCTATGCACATCATCCTCCTGGGCCCCATTTCTTGTCGTTTATGTTCTTCTTGTCCGTGTTTTTTCTTCGTCTTCCTCTTCTCTTTACTCAGTGCTTAATCTTATTCTCCTGTGTAGAACATGGATGTAAAACACCGACGTCTGACATGAACTCACCAAACAGCCAGCTGCTTCCTCTCAGAGCCGAGACAGGAATGCACTTTCGTTTGGGCCCTTCATTCATAAGAAATAAACCATCAACCCGCATGCAGGGGGTTTTAGTGAGAGTAAGGGCTGCGAGCCATTGATGTGATGGGGGGGGGGGGTTGGGTTGCCGAGGGGTGGTGGCCGGATGGGTGGGATAAGGCTTGGGAAAAAGAACCAAATGTATAGAGCATGGTGCAGAGCTCTCTGCAGAAACATCAGCCTAATGAGACAAGTTGCGACTGATCAAATGCAATTTGGCTTTCTAGTAGCACAATACTAAAGGGCAAAAGTCAGGTTTGTCTTGTCAAAGGTAAAATGACAGCAGGGATGAGAAGAAAAAAAGAAGAAACAAATGAGGCGATGCTGGAAAGGGATTTAAGACAGAGAAGAAGTGGTGATTTAGGAGTAACAGCAAGAGAAAAACCAAGAGGGGGGAAGACCTGGAAATGTAAGAGAGCTGGCGGGGAGCAGGGGTGGATGTGGGGGTGGCAGGGGAGGGGGTTAGCAGAGAAGTCAGTGATCACTCAGGAGGTCTGGAACTCTGACCTCTAACCCCATAGCGGAGCGGATGCCACCATGGTGAAAATGTGAGAGGTGAGGTATGTGAGCCCCCGGAGCCCTGGCGGAAACCATTCCCCCCATGATGAATGGGATGTTAGCATTGACACAAATTGGCCCATAATAATGACACAAGGCTGCTAAGCGCACAGACACAGAGTGACAGAGTGGGAATTACAGAGTGATAGAGCAGGCAGACAGACAGAGAAGGAAAAGAAGAAGAGAAGGGGAGAGAGAGATGGAGGAGAGATGAAAAAAGTCTTGGAAGAAAGAATTACCTTACCCAGAGGGACAGACAGAGAGGGGGGAGAGGTAGATTTATGGCCCAGGGTGTCTTTGGTGTTTTCTCTCCACTCTCCTGAACGGTGGGATTGCAGAAAGACCTAGCGTTCAGAGGGCCCCTGACACACACACACACACACACACACGCTGGCAGACAGAGAGGCTGATAGAGACACGCACACACACACTCCGTCTGTGGGATTGTTACCTTGGATTGTTATTCTTACTGCATGCATCTTCTGTTGTAATTTCCTTTCTCTCCCTAACTTACTCCCCCTTCTCTCCAATCCAAATCAAGTGTTTACATCACTTCCAGCACCACATACATCCTGCTAAAAATAGATGCGGACTTCCCAGGCTGAACCAGAAGAAAACTGCTGCATCCCTTTTTATAGCTTCGGCATGACACAGCGTGTTGATGCATGCTTCTTTTTTTTCTCCTCCGTCTTCCAAAACAAGGCATCCCTCTGTCTTTAAGGAAACACATGTATTAGATTAGGCATGTTGGGAGGCAAGGGTCACACTCCTGTCAGTAATTGAAATGTGATTATGTATGAGCTAACATGATTACAGGGGTGAGGGGCTGGAGGAGGAGGAGGGGGTGATTGAAAGGTGAATGCCAGCCTGTGATGTGCGGCTGCTCCCTTATTCCACAGTAGACATTCCTGAGGTAATGGAACATGAATGAGTCTGCCGCCTTCATGCCGATGGGGAATAACCAGAAGTTGAGTTTATGTGTATTCCTCACAGTTCTTCTCAGTTCTCAAGGTATCAATCAAATACTGGGGAATTACATTACTTTGCTTAGGTATTCACCAGTCCCAGTGACCGCTGACCCAGACCCGACCTGGGATCAACCATTCAGTCCAGGTCTAATGGGCTTGTTGTCTTGCTGCAGGTCTCATCTGTCTGATACATGAATGGAGCAGTTGACAGCTCTGATCACTTGCTGCATCGTGATCATTGTAGGAGAAAAATGTGTTTGTTGACACGAGATGAACAGTGACAGGTATACAGTGTTGGTGTTCTCTCCATAGACTGTAAAAATAATGCACGTAGCCACCATGACATCACCCATTGGTTTAGGGCCTCCTGTTTTGAAGCCTAGAATGGGGCATTTTGGCCATTTTGGATTTTTGGAGCCAGATTTGACCATATTTGGATGAGAGGGTGGAGCTGTGGAGGAGCAAGAAGTGGATTTGACTGAGGGGTTGTATACATGCCGCGTCTTTAACCATCTGGAAAATGCGAGGTCGGACGCTGACCGCTACTTCTGTGCCTTTTATGTGGCAGCTTTCAAGAGCACGGTGGCAGGTTGCGTCTGAGGTTGCCAAGCAAACTTAACAAGCACTGTACCATAGCACGTTTACCTCAAATCCTGAGTACAGAGCTGAGTACAAAGCTTTTCCATATTTACCACAGACTGATATTTACGAAGGAAAGAAAAGATATCTGTTGGCTGTGATTGGTTGTTCCTCAAAGAAAAGATATCTGTTGGCTGTGATTGGTTGTTCCTCGTCACATGATGTGTAGTCTGAGTGGGCGGAAGTTCGCTGCATAGATCAGCCTCTCATCGGGCGGAACGAGCCACCCGCTGAAGTCCTGCCCTACCACCTCCGGTTGTGTAGCAGTTTTCAACCATTTTCAACATGTAGCCATGCGGGGATGTAGCCATTTTTCTGCCATGGTTCGCGTCCTGTAGGTGATATTTTTGTGGACGTGTTACACCAAAACCTGTTTCCCCCCGGCAATATTTTTGCAAGCGCACCGTTGCTGTGGCACCGCCCAGATCGAATGTGATTGGTTGGAAGAAATACAAGCAGCCGGGGCGTTTTTTTCTCCAATCGTAAAGTGAGAATCGGGCCAGCCAGACCTTTCTTTTCTTGAGAAAGGTCTGGTGAGCGAGACTACATGACGTGGTACGCTGCTGCATTCCAAAAGCTGAACTTAGTTTATCTCGGGGCACAGCCATCGCACCCTGAAAAGCAGGCGCTCGGGAACGTGCGCGCACCATGATGTCGCGGACGCTCTGGCGTTTAAGCATGCCCTCTGCATGTCTATATTGAAAACAATGCATTTGAGGGTGCAAGAAACGCGGCATGTGTACTCCCCCTGAGAAGCCAAGGACACTATCAGCAGACAGCCAAAGTGCCCCCGCCCTTAATCATGCATAGCTGTAAGCCTTAATAAAATGAAAACAGATAATTCATGTAAAAATTCAACCCCTGTTGTCGTGAATGGTGAACATAGCTATAGAGATTAAAACCTATTTTTGTACAAACTGTAAAGATGTTTATTTCTGTTGTAAGTTGGACATTTTAACATTGACATAACATTGATCCTCAGGTGGTCATTTGAGGATCGGCAGTTTTTGGCACTTCTGCAGTGGCTTAATTTTTCAGCCCTCGAGGTTGCCTCTTGGTTATCTCTCTATTTAGGCCCTTTCACAGCATTTTTGATTCAACAAGTCCTCCAATTTAAATAATCCAATACAGCGTTTGTAGTTGTTTGTTTGAAGGCGACATTATCTTCATGCCTTACAATTAGGTTAGAAATCACTGTTGGGAAAATAATACTGTTTTCTGATCTGATACTGCTGTGGTTAAAGTTTGGTAAAGTTAACGCCCAAAACGGCTTAGTTAATGTAAGGAAATGATTGTGGTTGTGGTTAAAAGAAACCAACATTTGTTGTCTGTAGAAATCAGAAAGCAGAGTTTGGAGAGGCGGCACAGCTTGTGTTGACAAGTAAAGATATGTTAGCAGGTAAGGTACATTGAATGTCCTTCAACAAGGTTCATCACTGGCTGACAGGAAAGACAATGAAAGTGTCACAGTGAGTTCACATGATAATAACAAAACTAAATAAAACGTGAATTATAATTGTTTTAGTTCTTGAGCTTACACTAAAATTTTGATTAACCTGGGCATACACTGCATGATTTGATCATGTTTTGGAAATGTTTAATTGTTTAAGTCTGTGATGTAAAGCCAAAGCTTACACTGTGCAGGTCGGTTGTCAAGCCATGACCTGAGTGCTCACACTGTTCATGTAACATAGACAATAAAACCGCAAACCATCCTGGCTATTGACAGTTGTCAATGAAAATTTGTTTAAAAACTCTGGGGCTGTGTGCAAGTAGAAGTTATTTGCTGGTGGAGGTAACTTGAGGGTTCATGTGGGTTTAATGTTGAGACAGTTGGCCCAAAATGAGCTTAAAAGTCCATTTCTTCCCAGAGTAGCTCACCTGGTAGAGCGGGCGCCCCATGTATAAAGGCCATGTCCTTGCTGCAGTGGCAACAGGTTCGATTCGAATCTAAGGCCCTTTGCTGCGTTTCATCCCCTCTGATTCCCCTTTTCATGCTAACACTGTCCACTGTAAAGGCCCAGACAAACCAAACCAACTCCAGAGAACTAGCTGCACTGAGAGCCCCCTGCTGTGTCACCTTATGATGCTGTGTCTTGGGCTAAAAGTTGCACATGAACACACCAAACCAACAGCCAATGAGCCTATGTTCTGTGAAAGGACAACAGACAGCAGTCGTCTGTAATTGTTGTTCGGAGAAACATCTTGCCACAAGGTAGCCAGTTAGCACAATAACAACACAGTCCAGTTTTGAAAGAAGAGAGCATATTTACCATGCGCCAGTCACAAACCATCAGGAAACATTTCTGCTATAGAGCTGATGAAAGACCAACATTTTTGAAAAAATATGGTCAGAGACTGGCTCAATTTGCACAGTGTATGCCCAGCTTTAGCTACTACTTATGACATGTTGTGCAGTGTAACCAGTATAGACTGATGTCTAAATGCTAGAGGTGCAGTAGAGACATTATTCTGATTAGCAAGACCCTGCATTGTTTGTATCTCTTATCCAGCTTGCACATGCATGTCAAGAGCCTAGGATACAAATTTCTGTTGACTGCAGAGGGTGTAGGCAGCAGTGGCAGTAATACATCAACAAAGAGAACATTGTGCCAATAAAAGAGGAGAAGAAGAAGAAAACCACATGCGATTTAAACAGTGCGGATTTTAAAACTTACAAAAACTGACTTTGAAAACATTTTGAGGAAGGAAATGCATTCAGCATGTTTGTTAGCCCTGAAGGATACACACAATGCATTTTGGTAGGAAAAACTGAATGTAAACAAAACAGTGTTTGTTTACAATGAAAAATCAGCAGCATACCTTTAACTGTAGTCACAGAGAAAGCAGGGGAAAAAACACATTAAACATGGAGTAGTCAGTTAAATCAATAAGGTCTAATTACTGGTGAAAGGACGTCTGAAGGGAGAAGAGCGAGAAGTGAGGATGTCCAGATGCTCATAGATCACTAAGTAGAAATGAAAGAGAGGAAAGACTTCATCTGATTGACACAGGGCTGTCAGGGTTGTTTTGAGAAATCTTGATTTGCTACGTCGTGACTGAATCTAACTCAATTAGCTGGAATACAAACAATATCTGTGTTGTTTTTGAAAGCGTTGAGCTTTGTTTTTGGAGTTTTGCCTGACAGATGTCTTTCTTAGGAAGCCTCATTTCACCTAACCAGTTCATAATGTGCTTTTTACAAGCACTGATGGATTCTCATTGATAAAATGTTCAGTAGCACAGTAACCACCTTGTACAGACAGATGACAGGGGCTGTTTTGAACTTAAACCTGACAAATTTCAATAAAGTGGTGTTAAAACTGCGCTGTGGTTTTAAAAAAAAAAATGCAAAATTTAGAAAGCTTGTAATGTATGGGCTTAGCGCTTAAACATTTCAACTCATAGTCTTCATCGGGGCATATAAAAACAAGTGGCAGCTCACAGATAAACCAAGGCTGATGTCAGGTGCCAGGCAATCAGAATAGCACTACATACTGCTCAAAAAAAATAAGGGATCACTTAATTGTCACAGTATAACAGCAAGTCAGTTAAACTTCAGGGATATCAATCTGTCCATTTAGGAAGCACAAGTGATCGTGAATCAATTTTACCTGCTTTGGTGCAAATGAAAATGACAAGAGGTGCAGTGGAGAGGCAAAAGCAAGACAACCCCAAAAAGGGAATGGTTTTATATGTGGTGGCCACAGTTGCTCTCTCCTTACCCTTCCTGACTGATTCTTCTCTATTTTTGTGTTTTAATTGTGTCCTTGTCACTACTGGTAGCATGAGGCAGTACCTGCAGCCCAAGGTAGTCCATCTCCTCCAGGATGGCACATCCATACGTGCGGTCACAAGAAGGTTTGCTGTGTCTTTTAGCACAGTCTAAAGAGCATGGAGGAGATACCAGGAGACCATCCACAAGGAGAGCTAGACAGGGCCGTAGAAGGGCATCAACCCAGCAGCAGGCCCAGTATCCACTTCTTTGTGTGAGGAGGAACACACTCTGAGCACTGTCAGAGCCCTACAAAATCACCTCCAGCAGGATACTGGTGTGCATGTTTCTGACCAAACTGTCAGAAACAGACTTCATGAGGGTGGCATGAGGGCCCAATGTCCAGCCTAGCTCCGTTTAGCTTGATTGGCTTTCACCAGAGAACACCAGAATTGGCAGCTCCGCCATTGGCACCCTGTTCTCTTCACAGATGAGAGCAGATTCACACTGAGCACATGTGACAGGTGTGAAAGAGTCTGGAGACGCCGTGGTGAAGGTTTGGCGGTGGGTCAGTGATGGTCTGGGGAGGCATATCCTTGGAGGGTCGCACAGACCTCCATGTCATAGCCAACAGTACCCTGACTGCTGTGAGGTACCGTGATTGTCAGACCTTATGCTGGTGCAGTGGGCCCTGGGTTCCTCCTGGTGCAGGACAATGCCCAGTCCCATGTGGCCAGAGTGTGTAGGCAGTTCCTGGATGACAAAGGCATTGATGCCATGGACTTGCCCTCTCGTTCCCCTGACATAAAGCCAATTAAGCACCTATGAAATGTTATGTATCGTGCATCTGACGCTATCAAGTACCATCACAGACTGTCCAGGAGCTCACTGATGCCCTGATGCAGGTCTGGGAGGAAATCCCCCAGGACACCATCTGCTATGTCATCAGGAGCGTACCCAGACGTTGTCAGGAGGCATACAGGCATACAGGGGGCCATACAAAATACTTAGTCACATTATGAGTTGCTGTAATAAAATTCACGGAAGTTGGATGAGCCTGTGATTTAAATTTTTTACTTCTGATTTTCTGTGTGATTTTGAATCCAGCCCTCAGTGGGTTGATGATTTTGGTTTCTTTTGACCATTGTTACATCATTTTGATCTCAACAAATTATACAATGTACATCAGCAAAAATTTTCAGTATAATTTGTTCATCAAGATCTGATGTGTGATTTAAAGCTATAGTTGGTAATGTTGGAGAGCTAGCAAGATTTGAAAGCGGCACCTCCTCTCAGCTCCACCCCCTGCTCCCCCTGCTGTCAGTGCTCCGTCCAAAGCCACGGCTCCAGAAACTTGAATGCGCATCCTGCACTGCAGTAGAAGTCAGCAGGGCAGAGGAGAGCCAAGTAAAATAACAAATTACCTGTCCAACAGAAAGACAGCAACCTCTGCATCACTTTTCAGGCCCTTCAGCTCCCTCAGTTGTCTCCACCGTTCAAAAGCTGCACCGATGTTGACATCTGGTTTGTCCTCTCGCTTTATCCAAAGCCTTTTTCGTCGCAGGCTTTTCTGCCTCCGACTTTCTTTTCTCAGCCTGTTTAGCGGGGCGAGCCGTTACAAGTAACGCTGGAAGTGATACTTTTGGCTGCATTTTCTCTACCATTGTTCAGCAAACTCCTGCTAACTCTGTATTTCTGCTGAGGAGTGTGCTGAATATTTCTGGCAACGGTGACACGTGATGAGTGCACGAAGGGAGGAGGGAGGGAGGGACGGAGGGGGGCTCGGGCAGGACGAGACATGAAGGCATCTGATTGGTTCTTTCCATTCGCACCGAATGGCAGGGATTGGTCAGAGTTTTTACAGGCCTGCAGCTGCCACAGAGGTCGGATTTTTTTCATTCCTTTTTCTGAACACATTATGTATTGACTACTCTCAGGGTGGAAGGACCATTTCACCCAGTATAACAAGAATTGTTTCTGAACAGGATTACCAACTGTAACTTTAAGTTTTCCCTAAGTTTGTTTGAGCAGTATATTTTGAAATAGGTTCCACCAAGGATCTATTTCTCTGATATTATTGGTTTTCCTGGGGGGCTACACTTTTGGTAGCATATAGAAACATTGTAATATGGGACTTGGGGAGAGCATGAAGTTATGCAGGAGTTATCCAGGACTTTTCTTTAGTTTCTCTAAGCATGTGGTTCAATCATACAAAGCAATCCTTTCTTTCGTAGATAAGTTATGCTTAGTCATTGCCTTTTTACTGTTGTATAATTTTACTATGTCATGGTCAGTCTGTCTACAGTATGTCACAAGAGCATGATTGTTGGAGGGCAGAAATATAATTTGGGGTGGAATGCATTCCTATATCCAAGATTAGTAGTGGTTGTGGAGCTAACCTTGCTCGGGTCATACCATGCTTTTAGGTGCAAACTGCGGTAAAAATGGAAAAGATCTATTTTTGTTTTGAACAGGTCAGATTGATGGGTAGGTACAAAAGTAAGCCCTTTTGGCAATACAGTGACACACTCATCTGACAGTGGGTGTATAAGATATTGATAACTACCTGTGGGTCTTGTGACTCTTTGTGACTCTTCCCCTCCTCCTCCTCTGCCCCCTTCTTGTTTTCCTTGTCCCCTGTTGAGGCTGAGAGGTAGTTCTGTTTTGGCTAAAAACAGGAATATGGGCTTTGGGTGCATTGTCATCATCTTCTCCGCTTGTAAGGTTGAATGAAACATGTTTCTTTTCTGTCTCTATGTGCTCCATGTGTAGGCTCTTCCTTCTTCATAGTCCCTGTCATTTCTTTTGGATTTCATGAGTTTCATCTCCATGAGTTTTCTTGTAAATTCATCCATCATCCATATCTTTTAAGATTTTCTCCTTTGGGGACAGTTGGGTGTGATTCTTTATAATTATTATTCTTCTGCCAAATTTTTTTGCCGCGTAACTCCCACATTTATTTCCACATTTATACAAACTTCATTCAAACATCAGAATATTCAGCTCAATTAGGAACAGTGTGCTTGTATTTTTCTCATACTTAACATAACTTAATCATAACCGAATCCAAATATTTAAAGTTTTTTGGGGCATTTTTTTCCCCATTGAAGAGGATGGGAGGAAAGTTCAAACTTGACACAAATTCAAGTTTTTTAAGCAATATCAACTCCTATTTTCTCATTCATACATTTACACAAAAACTCCATTCAAACTTTAAAATGTTTACCATCTTTCATACATTATGGCTTGTATTCAACTTTCCAATACCATTCAAACTTTTTGAAATATTCAGACTTGTTTGGAGCATGGTAAAAATGCCCTTTATGGGATTTTACATTACATACAGAATGTTCAGAGCTGGAGCGGGGGACTTAACTGTCAGAGTGTAGAGAGCTTCTTAAACATTTCTCTTTAACTCGCTGTCACGCCCACAATTTTCACTCTATAGAGAAACTCCACCAACTGAGGTAGTTCATTTAATGTTAAGTGAGACCAGAAATCTCTGAAGGACAGCAGATAGTGCCAGTTTTCTAACCTGCGACCATGCTCACATTTTTGACACCACAGACACAAATTTCACACTGCATTTTCCTCATGTTGTCCTCTCTCTCACGGTATACATATTATAATGATCTGAGTTATTGTTTTTGAGGATTGGTCAGCTTTTTCAGAGCTGTGCTTCAACAAAATCTATAAGATTAATTGCCTCATCCATCATTATTCAACTTTTCAATGATATTCATACTAAATTAACCTATTCACACTTTTCCGACTATTCTTACGACTTCACTTTATTCTTACACATTAAAGCCAGAATTGCAGTGTAGCATCAGCTTTTCAAGAACTTTGAAATATTCCACAGTTTTGGTATCGTTACCTTTTTCAATCACATTCATACTAATTAAGCCCTTTCCCAACTTTCCATCTGTTCCTAATAATTCACCATCTTCTTACACATTGAAGCCAGCATTGCAGTGTAGCGTCAGCCTTTCAAAAACTTTGAGATATTCCACAGTATTGGTATCATTAAGCTATTCACTGACATTCACACACATTTATGCCAGCATTGCAGTGTAGCATCAGCTTTTAAAAACAACCTTAAAATATTCCACATCATTCATACATTCATGGCACTATTAAACGTTTGAAGTCAGTATTGCAGTGCAGCGTCAGTGATTCAGCATGCAGCATTCACACCTGCAATTTCTTCAGCAATTGCATTCTCTATTTTCAGTTGATCTTCTTCGTAATCTGCAGTTTTCATCTTGACATCCATGATTTTCAGTTGTAGAGTGGAATCTAACTCAGTTAGCTGGAATACAAACAACATTGTTTTTCAAAGCGTTTAGTTTCGTTTTTGGAGTATCAGTTTGAAGTTTTGCCCGACAGATGTCTTTCCTAAGAAGCCTCATTTCACTTAACCAGTTTATAAGGTGCTCGTTACAAGCACTGATAAATTGTCATTGATAAGATGTTCCATTGCACAGTAACATCCTTGTACAGACACAGGACTGGGGCTGTTATGAACTTAAACGTGACTGATTTAAATTAAGTGGTGTTAAAACTGCACTGTAGTTAAGACTTTTGTCAGTGTGTGTGTGTGTGTGTGTGTGTGTGTGTGTGTGTGTGTGCTCTTTGCATATAGACACGTTTATGTGTAGTATTTGATTATGTTGTATACTCTCAGGTTCCATTGCTCTAGATGTGGCACAAAGTGCACCTTTGCTCATATCCGGCGCTGTCAGAATCAGTACCTTCAGCAGACACTTGTAGCAGGTTTCTCTAATTGGGTACGAACAATTGTCACACTTCCAAAGCCAGAGAGAGCGCGTCTGCAGAGGCACTGCAGATACTCTGATAAGAATGAACTCATGACAAGCTGGCACACAACAAACAGGTGCAACCAACAAACACAGGAACTGGTCGTTTCTGAACTGCTCTGAAACGGGTTCGCCTCCTCCAGCTGTCATCAGTCTTTTGATTAGTCAGTGCCGCTGTGTCGTGTTCTTGTAATCCACCTATTTAGTTCATTGAGGATGGTGTGTCACTTGCAGGAGTGGAATCCCCTCAGTGGTAAAGGGTGTCCAAAAAATGTGTAAATGGCTCAAAATTACTTGTAGTAGTCGTAAAAATTGTATACCCATATATGACAATCAGTCTGTTTGCTGATAATTATATGTTTTTCCTTCTTATCTGAACTTCACTTAATGTTTCAACAAAAACATGTCCTGCTGATGACTCCAAACTGCACTAAAGCTATGCACTGACTTTGACTCACAGTTACTCATCAGATGCATTCTTTTCCACTTTAGAAGTGGGGATTTCCTGTATAAATCAACATGGAACTTTTTTTTTTTTTTAACCATTAAAATTTTTTTTTTTTCCTTTTGTGCAAAGATTGTCTATAAGTGCCTAATAAGTTATTTAGGCATTTGTCTGCCATATCAGAAAGCATGTGGTAAGCTTTATTTGGATGGAATCTTGTAAACTAATAAAGACTAAGTGAAACGTTGGGAAGCAAGCGGGGGTGTTTAGGTGCTCTGCCAACACAGAATGTATCCTTCCATTGTTGTGTCTGAGACACCAACCTCCTCTGCATTTATTCACATGAAAGTATCAAACCTGTGATTGGTTTTATTTCCAAAATAAACCCAAACAACAATCACAGAACGGGAATTCTTTTAATACAGTTCCTTTCTTTGTATGTTCTTTAATTTGGACAATTGGTTGGTGTGACAGTCCAACCATTGGTTCCTGGTTTTGGGTGGAGGATAAAAATTTGTCATAATTTCAGATATGAATAATGAATAAATCTACAAAGAATTACAAAAATAATTAAACAATTTATGTCTAATATTTAATAATTGATCATATTTTGCTTATTTGTTAATAAAACAGATATTTGTAAAACTAATTAAATAAAATTAACTAAAATGAATACAATTTATTTCCCTATCCATGCTTTGTATTGTAGCAGTCACTGATTTCTGTATTCCCTGGTATTTATTACTCTAATTCTTAAATTATGCCGAAGTTGAGGTATTCTCAAACAAGTGCAATCAATCAAATATACCTGTGCAAAAGATCAACACAAGCCACATGTTATGAAAAAGCCTCTTTACCACATTATATAGAAACTTTTCAGCAAATATTTGTTTTGAGCATATTGCTGTGTCATGCATTTATTATGCTTGATGATTTCATTTAGTTATTTGTAGATTTCTGTATTTGGTTCTTAAATTTTTGACACTATGACTTGGTGCTGCCCTTACGCTGAGTTTGTTTTCTGGATGTCTTGTATTAAACTCTACATTGAAATAAGGTGTTAAATTGTTTGTCTGTCTTGATCCCTGATCGATTTTCAGACAGCCTGAAGCCAAACTGAATCCTACCTGATGGTGACATTGATTGATTCAATAAGAACTATATCAGAATATGCAGAACAAATAAAATTGTCCCGTATATGAGTATTACCAAGATAAAATTAAGAGTGAATAATTGTGCAGTGGTTGCTAGATTGTATCATTTTAGAAGACCAAATAATGTGTTTTAAATTTATAGCTGAATAGGTTGCAGCCAGTCGTGAATTATATTCTTGATTAATATAAGACCCATCTGATACAGTGAAAATCCACTGAGAATAAGATGAGTGCATCTCACTGAGTTCACTTTGGACAGGCTCGCTTAGTCCTGAAATAAAACAGATTTCTGCTGCAGCATTTAAACTTTTTATAGAATCAAATTTTGGCTCCTTGGTGAGAGATTAAACTGACCAATATTTTGGAAAAGCAGTAAACAAAGCAGAAAGTAAGAGTCATTATTTACACAACAAGGCTCGGGTTTGTTAAGTGAAACGTATTCAAAGCATCTATTTACTGTTGATGATTTACCATCACATTTTGGCCTGCGTGCCTTCACCAGGGCATCAAAGCATGGCTCTGTGGCCAAGGCAAGCAGGTCAACAAACATCTAAATCCATCCAAATAAACTCTTTTAAATGTTTTCACATCACGGAGTCCTGCCTTGTTTGTTTGCAGAATATTTTTGTGTCTTTAATTTTCTTTTTTAAGCCATTGCAGTTAGTCTGAATTGTGATCTTGATCTGAGCTTCATCAACAAGCTTTTACTCCAGGCCGACCAAGAAATGGCATAAATGTTGCTCAATGAAAATGATTAATTGGAAATTTATTTTCAATTGTCCAGAATCAGTTGTGAGCGTTGTCATCTCATTGTCATACAGTCTTACAGCTTCTCCTCCAAGAGCTCCTCAAAAGGGCCTCCGAGTGTGAAATCTGACTTAACCAAGTGAGTGGTACCCCACCTACCAGTTGTCCAGCATTATCATAGGATGTACATTAGATATAGATACTCTGACCCCTACCACTGACTGCAGACTGGAGAACGTGTTGCGATTACAGGAGGTGGGCCTCTTTCCTGCTCCCATTTATCTTTCTTTCTTTCACCTCCCCATACACCCCCCACCTCCTCCCCCTCCTCCCTCCTTCTCCCTCTGTAATGTCTCAGCTGTTCCCTGCAGGCAGGGCTCTCTGACTGAGTGCCTGCTCTGTTATGGGTTCATTGGGCTGGTATGTGGCAGGAATCTTTGGATCAAGGTAATTTCACACTGTTCAACTTTTTCCCAGGCTGTTAAGCTTCCTTTTACCTTTGTGCCACTCAGAGAGCGAGATAGGGAGCGACACATGTAGCCGTTAAACACACACAGTGGCTCAGCGGCTGACGCCACCGGCGGAGCCGAGGGAAAGACTTGAAAGATACGGCCTATAAATTACAGTCCAACACCTCAGTTTCCCAAAAGGATCAGATTATTTGCGGGCTGATCCAGAGTGGTGGGGAGGATGGTGCACATTCATGTGTGGTGCTGTAATGAAGCTGCACGTCTGCCAGGGGAGCCACTGTGGTGGGGCCCCCTCATTTGTCTCTATAACTGATCACTAAGGAGATCAGATAGTGTGTGTGGGTGGGTGGGTGTGCATGTGTTTTCTTTGCTTGTCTATTTTAATATGTGTCATATTTTGTGCATTTCTCAGGTGTTTCTGCATCTGCCTCTCCTCTGACACGTGTGCGATTTCTGTATACGGCTTTTCATCCCGCAGCAGAGCACTCAGGGTTTTATTATTAGTAACAGCAGATAGGTGAACACCTGATATAGTCGCAACAGGAGGGAAACCCTCTATAATTGTTGAAGTAATCTTGTTGTCTTCTCCGTAGGCTTTAACATCCGATGCACCATCTGTTACCATCTGCAGGAGAGATAACAAAACAAGGGCAACAGTAGCATCACTCAGTGCATGCATGTGTGCATGTGAGGGCTGCCATATTGCTCAGGTGCTCGCTATATTTGGTGTTTGGGCTTAATTGTAGTGACTTGAGTTATTTTGGGATCTACATGGTTAACTTTACTGTTTGCATTACCTCTCCATCTGTTTGACACACTCAATGTAAATAGGCAGCTTTTCTTTTGTTCATTATTGGGAGCGGTATGTGAATCATAGATTAAACAAGATCTGTATGAATGGCCCGACTTCTTGGGTTATTCTGCAGCTCAATCAGTCCTCGCCGCGCTGCTGTGTTTCTCACATCATCCTGTATCCCTTTGCATAGCTATAATAACGGTTTTTAATAAGTTATGTGTGATGAGAGTAGTTGATTTTCTGATTGCTGCCATTATACAGATGCCTGCAAGATTTTTTGTTAAGCCCAGCTGTGAGATCTCTTTGACCTCAAGCTCAGTGTGTTTTAGTCTGAGCTTGTTGTGATTCCAGGTGGAAGTCCTCAGGATGTTGATCCTCCCAAAGCACCAAGAGACACAATTTTTCAAACAATCTGGAGAGTTTTTTTGTGCAAAAATGTAGTTATTGTCTTGACGTACACAACCTCTCCGGGAGAAGTCCTTGCATTCTGCGCCAAGGACTCCGCTGGATTAACAATGCCTTTGTTCTTGGTGCGCGCAGTGAGAGAAGGGAGAGCAATAGGCTGGAACTGTGGTGTGGTATCAGCAAGCAGCTGTTGCATGAGTGACAAAGTCAAGGGCTAGTGATATGAACATGGGAAAATCCTGGAGGAGCTGGAGGGGAAGAGACAGCAGCAGCAGCTGAGCCACTCTGCACTGCTGTGTGTGGAGCGAGGCAGACCTTCACTGTTACTGTTATGTGGAGCCGGAAAAAAAAAAGTGTGAGAAAGCAGTTTATCCTCCGTTAGGGCAAGGAAATATTGACATTATTTAGCAGCCGGTGCTCCAGACCCACCTCTCTATCTGGCTCATTTGGCTCCAGATTTGATGACTGCATGAAAGGTTGTTGGTGGAGTTCAAAAGACAGGGTCAAGCATGTGAAAGAGGGGAGGGATGGAAGCAGGGAGGAAGGCAGGGATGAAGGAATGGGGTGGGGGGGTGGAAGAAAGGTAAATGAATACCAGACGGTTTGTTTCTTGTGTTAACTGAAGGTTTGGCCAGAGCTACCAGACCTTATTGTTCCAGCAACGCACCTTCCGCAACACACACTCTGTAACTTTTTATTAGGACAGTCCAAGAACACTGAGTCACCTGAGGTTCTTGAATAAAACCAACAAATTGAGTATTTTTCTTGTTTGTCTTTTAAGGAGTAGGAGATACAAGTTGCCCCACAGGAACTTATATATCTTTTACAAGTTCTTATTGTCCCGTGACAAGAACTTTTCACTCTTGGACCTTTAAAGAAAGCGCAGCACATGTGATGAGTGTCTAGTCACAACAATTTGGTGATGAGGGCACCATGCAGCGGGTGTGTTGCAGAGCATGCCCTGCATAAGAGCAGCAATACCATCAGTTTCAGCATGTGCACCCAACATCTCTGACACTGTGTGAAGAAAAAACAAGGTGTGCCTCTGCCTTCACACTTGGTCTTCTGTCAGTTTAATGCTCTTAACTTAGTAACTAAATAAATTCACAAGTCTGCATCCTCGCTGCTGTTGGAGGGACTTGAATGCCTGTTAACACCACTGCACCCCCATGCAGCGGATGCATTTTGACCTGCGGCTCTGAAAGGTATCCACCTGAGTTAGACGTGTCAACATCTTGTCCCGAAGACATCAACAATTAAGACTTTGTTCTTTGCTTCTTTTCCCTTGCTCTCCCCTTGTTTCTTCTTCCAGTTAATGAGATAAGGGCATGTCTCAAAGAATTCGGGAGGACATGTTTGCATAAAGAATTTCTGAAGGAGTCTGAGGGAAGTCTGCAGGGGCGGGCGCTCAGTGCCAAAGCTGCATTGTTGTAACATCAGTCATGGAGTGGGAATCAGAGAAATCCCACAGGTGGTTTGTGGAGATGTCAGGGACAAGCCTCACAGCACTCCTTAAAGTGCTCCCATCAGTACAGGAGGTACAAACTCAAACCTTTCATGCTGATTTGGAGAAAGTGGTCTTCATCATATCAGCTGATTGCAGGGCAGATGTTTGTCTCATTTTTTTTTTAAAACAGCTGGAAATTCTAAATTAAATTCAAATAGACTTGTTTCTATCGTGGGTGTGGTGATAGACATCCATGTCTGATTGATCCTGTTGGTGCTGCATCTAAACAGCATTAGAATTTTGAGTGTTGTCAGTTGGTGCTCGTAATCAGGTTTAGATTCATCTAGGACGCATGATCATTTACATTCTGATTACATTTAACATTAAGGGGAGTAAAAGTTCAAAACGTACTGGTTTGTCTCAAGTGCTGTATCGTATAGGCATCTGGACTTGTTTGAATTTCTTCTCCAGTTCCCTATGATATAACACTTAAGATAACCATGACCTGGATGACTGTGAATCTTCACCACCATACTGGTTTTGTGTTTAACGACTCAAACAATTTGTATTTCATGGACCAGTGAGATGCAGCAGAAGGCGATGAAGCATTCGACACGCGGAGAATGTTTCTACATGTCTACATTTTACCAATAAACAGCTTGTGATGTTTCAAACTGGTTGGAGAAGGTTTTTCCAGTGAAGTTTTGCATGAAGTCTGGTGTTGTTTTTATCGTGGATGAGTAAGTTTTCTCTGTATTGTTGTTGTTTCACACACACATCTGCAGCCACTCAACCATGAAAAAATACGGCAAAAATGGGGAAATGTGGGCATGATAAACAAATTCTGTGTATGTATGAGTGATGTTTTCATATGAATTTAAATATGATTCAAGTATGATTCATCAGCGACCAACACACAGCACTCCTAAAGATTAGTTTATATGCATGTAGAGCTTCTCAAAACTGTTTTCTTGCTTCAGATTTTTATGTCAAAGCTGCATAAGAAACCATGATTGGAGCATGTTGCTGTGGTTGGTTGTTGCTCTCTGAGATGTCTCCATCTTCCTATGTGTCCTGATCTTTAGTCACCTGGCAGGAGGTGACCTGAGAGATTTAGTTAGCAGATGAATCCCCCCAAAAAATGTCTGAAGCAGAAAGGGAGGAGGAGGCTGGATGTACATGTGAGAGTTGTTGTAGACGTTTCACCTGCTGCTTGATTGTTGGATTTAACTGTTTTCTTGTGAAGCTGCTGCCTTTTGATGCAGTGTGAACACTTCTATCATGACTGCACACATGAAGACGTATTTTTGAAGTGGAATTTTCAATCATTAATACCCTAAATTCGTTTCTCCTCCTCTCATTTCCACCATCAGAAGCATTGCTTCCTGTGTGTCCTGTTTTGTAATTCAAGAGAAATACATTTCATGTGTTCATAAAATCCCAACAAAGCCGAAATCAAGCAGATTTATTATCCAGAAAATGAAGAAGTGGGCACATTTGAATTTTAAGAATGAAATGTTTCATTTTATTCCTGTTGTTTCCTCACAAATAATTAAGTCTCTGAATTAAATTCAGTAAATAAGTCAGCTCTTCAGCCGTTCAACAATAATCTATTACAGTTGGAGTGTTAATACCTTCATGAAAAATCTTCCAAAAATTATCCCAAGTATGAATCATGATAAAAATTAAGATTATATATATAAACACTTTAAACACGGACATTTAAACAATTAATTCATAATTCAAACTAAACAGACAAAGGTGGAATTTCACATAAATCAACCAAAGTCTCTTTGTTGCATCAGATGTATTTAATAATCTTGTTTCTTTAGATACTTAAAAGAAACATGATGAAGAGTTAGATCGTGTCAGATTATAATAACACACTTTTAGTAATTTAATTTAATTTAATATAATATAATTTAATTTAATGCTGAGGTGTATTTCCTGCATGGCAGTTGCTGACCTGCTGATGCAGGTGTGTTGTTTTTTCATTGTGTTTGAGGTATTTCCTTTTCACTTACCTGAAGAGATCTTATCATTTTAAACACGTATAGTTTGGGAATGTTTTGTTTGAAGGAAAATAATCTCCACAGTCTATTCTTGTTTATTTCAGTTTCATTTTTAGGTTGATGGACATGAAGCCTAAATGGAAAACCAGAGAACTTGTCTCACATGATCTTTTAATATGTAGATTTTAACATTTAATGTGTGTAAATATATGACATAAAAATATACTATATTTGTGCATTATTTTTTAAATAAAAAATATAAAATGAATGCTGCTTCTGTTTCAGCATTGCTTGGAGTGTGTAGACAAATTCATAGAAAATAGACCTCTCATACTTGATTGGAAAGGCAGAGCTGTTTAATTTGTCACTCTCCAAACACTGAGACCTGCTGCTGTCATTTCACAACTCTTTCTGCTTCGATAGGAGTCTGCCAAATTCCCCTCCGACACTCTTGTGTCATGTGGGACATTTTTTCTCAGCGTCATGATTCCCATTTTGATGTCGGTAAAATAATAACAAAAAAAAAACACAGAGTCTGTCTCATGGTCGGCACACAGCCGGGGTGTTGGCTGCTGTTCACTGCTTGTTATAACGGTCATTTAAAAGTGTGAAAGGTGCGGTGATGATGAGTCACTGGTCGATCCTCACTGCAAAAAGTGACCAACACTCCCTCTTTTATTCACGTCTTTAAATCTTATTTTTAATCAAACTAAAGCGGGGAAAATCCACAGGCAGGGGTTAATAATTTAGCTTATTTTTAATGAAATAATTTCGGGGATTTTTTGGAATCATCAGCCACTAAAACAAAGCTTGATGAAGGCAGATGTCTCCTCTGGTCTCCAGGAAATATCACCATTTGATAAGCTGCAGAGACGTGGGTTTGCCCCATGCTCTCTGACTGCTTTTATTTAACTTTTATTAAAGAAAATAACATTTCAGAACACAAACTGTATAAAAGAATTTGACCCGACGGATATTTCTTGCAGTGTGCAGCGCAGGAATTTCACCAAACTTTTCAAAGTTCACTTTTTATTGACTCTTCCCCTCCCGGTGCGCACTTGCATGTGTGGTGTCATAACTTGTTTCTAACCAATGGGGCTGTGTCCTGATCTTATTGTGATATGGTAATTGAGTGCTTCCGGGGACAAAATGCGCTGCTGCTGCTTATGATCTCTCTCAGAGGAGCCGCTGGCGTCACTGTTCCGCTGCAGGAGCTGCAGAAAAAAAAGTGTGTTAATACAGTAGTGTGTCTTCACAAGTTATTTTACTGTAGTGTTTGATAAAGGGGAATAAGCCTTGTTTGATATTGTTCATGAAAACTTGTTTATAGTATCAGCGTTATTTTTAAGACTTTTACATGATGAAAAAAAAACCTTAAAATTGTGAATTTATTTAAACAAGCTGGACTTTAACTCATCTCGACTTTTAAGGAAGCAAGATTCAGTGTGTCCATATGGGCATGTTGCTTTGCGTGCTGCTGTTTGTGATGCTGAATAGACTATCTGCATTTCTTAAAATAAACTTTGACTCACTCACTTGTAACAAAGCAAAAATGACCAGTGCCGACATCCGTCTGTGGTGCAATGCTGGAGGTGATGGCTCCGACGTGCGTAATTGCGCATCCTGGTGAGCTGGAGGCAGCTGATGGTGCTGCTGGATGTGGAGGAGGGATTCGGACACCTGCCTCTCCCACCGCAGCACCTCGGTCAGCCACATTTGATTCGGTTTGGCTTCTTTTAAACTTTTTAAAAGAGTCGATTTGAACAGAAATGGCGCATCTGTGAGTGTTGATTCATTTTAAATTATTTTTTTGTAGCCTTCTGCGCACCAAAAAACGTACTTAGAACATTTTAACAATTAATTTAATCCATTATAAAGTGTAAAAAAATATTTTTTTCCACCGGAAAGCACCTGCCTTCCATAATGAAATCATTTTGATTTTTTTCTCCACTAAATCCGAAGTTTAATTAAAAAAAAAAAAAAGAGTACTTTCATTGAGTGATCTCATTCTTCCTTATTTCAACACACAGACTACTGTTCCTAGAAATGTCATCAACTACCCAGGGTGCACTGGAAGAGGAGATGTGTCACTCCTGTCACAAAGTCCCTCTCCTTCACTATTGTTTAAACTTTGCTTATGAGGCTAAATTAATATAAAGCCTGAGTCGCAGCCTCTTTTCCGACCGAGCATTAAACTTCAATCATACATGATGCCACTTAAGACAGGGTGTTGTGCGTGTTTAAGCAGCAGTGACATCCTTTAAGGGGTGAGACTGATAGATGACCAGCAGAGGAGGGAGGAGAGAGAGAGACAGAGAGAGAGGGAGGAAGGTATAGAAGAATCTGCCCAGTAACAATCGCACAGCCTCGGTCGAGCGCTGAGGAACTATTGGCTATGCAAATAGACACACAGGGAGGAGGAAACAACTTAGACTGGAAAAAAAAAGCTTTAAAGAGACATTTCCCCCACTTTTCTCACAAGCATTGCTATATAGCCAACAAGCTTCGGATGGAAATTAACAGCTCTAAAGCTCTGAGGACTTTACAGTCCCCAGTCCTGCCCTGATGCACTGAAGTCTCGTTGCATTCAAAGGCTCACTCTTTGAAGTTGACTAAGAATAGGAGGGGGATTAACATATTTACCCATGCAGATTCTCTTTGTGACTGTATGTGAGGCTAAATCATTTGGCAGTCATTTTTTTTAATTATCTGCTCAATGACTTACACTCTCAGCTTGGTCTCCACCTGCTTGTTTGTCCATGTAAATTATTACAGAAGCCTGAATTCTTAAATAAAAGAGATTTATAGCAGCAGTAAAGTTAAGTTGGTTAGTAATATTTGTGTTGAGCAAAGCCAGTAACTCTCATCTCTGTGTTATCTTTAACAGAAGATAATGCAAAAAAAAAAAAAAAAAAAAGTCAACGCTACTTCACATTTCCTAGAAAGCTATCTCACAAACCACAAGCAGTTTGTGGCTGCTATGAATTAAATACCATGTGTGTCCGTGTGTGTGTGTGTGAGTGTGTGCGTGCGTGCATGCATGTGTGTGTGTGTGCATCAGTGTCAAGAGTGGGTGGGAGGGTGGTTCTGTCCTGTGCGCGTGTCCGTGCGCGCGCACCCACCGCTGTAAGTTAACATGCAGTGTTTATGGCCACATACATACAGTATCTACATGCGTCATGCTCCGCGCTGAGGTTCACTGAGTGCATTTGCAAAGGCTGGCAGGCAAGTTGACAAGAAAACAACAGAATCAGTCGCTTTTTTTCTGCTTTCTAATCCAAACTAATATTCAAATTAGCTTCACAACTTGCTGCACTTTAGCAAGTTAAGTTGGGTTCTTGGAGGCTTTCTGATGCGCAAAATGTGCGTAATAACAGCGCAACAATGAATAAGGCGTCCATTCATTTATTTGTATTGTGTTAAATGTTAATGCTACTGTGTCCTCCACTCTGTAAGTAGCATCACTAGGCATCACAAGGCACCAACATAAAAAAACACATCTTTAAAAGCACAGAAAAGTTTGTATTGTACCTGAAGGCACCATGTTCCAATTAAACATCCATCAGTCACATGCTTAAATAAATCAAAAATAATTTAAATAATTAGTTTATTTCAGCCTAAAACAGTCGGTAAATGCAAGTTATTCTGGTTAAAGTCGATTTTACATGAATTTATTCTGCATCTGTCACTTTATAGTTGTGCATCCACTTTGGGAAAGTGCTTTAAATGTTTAAATGAAACAAGTTCAGCGATAGTTTGTGTTCATGCCAGTATAGAGGACAGAGGGACTGCAGTGCAGCATGTTGCTTCTGGTCTATACAGAGGTAATGAAGTGAATTGCGTCAGTGGCGCACGCAGGGTAGGCTTGAAATGCGCCTGATCTGGCCAGGCGGATGAAAGTAGAGGCGCACTGTGGGGAGAGAGGAAAAAGTTCTCAACAAGGAGAGGCAGGACTACTCTTACGGAGCCCCTGCAGTCTCACTTTTTATGCCTCTAAAACACTTTCCCCGCCATCCTTTTGCATTTTTTGCTCAGCAACGACGCTTTTACGTTTCCCAGAGAGAATTGCTACTTTTTTTTTTTTTTTTTTTTTTTTTTTTTTTTTTTTTTTTGACTTAAGTGAAAGCACCAGCACCATGGAGCTGCTCTGCCTCGAAATGGACACCATCATACGAGCTCGTCCCGATCCGAACCTCCTGTGCGATGACAGAGTCCTGCAGAGCTTGTTGACCATAGAGGAGAGATTTCTACCCCAATATTCCTATTTCAAAGGCGTCCAGAAAGATATTCAGCCCTTTATGAGGAGGATGGTCGCGACTTGGATGTTGGAGGTACAGCGAAACACCGAGTGCTGACAAGTCTTATTATTTCCGTGCTCGACTTTAAAGCCTCCCGATTTGTTTCGTTACTGCTTTGCTGATCGCTCTTTGCAATATTTTGGACAGTAGATGAGACTCCTGGCTCTCATTTCCGACAGCTTATTCCTCATATTAACCAAATGTGTCGCTTTCTGTCATTTCTTGCCATATTTAAAGTAGCTACGCTCGCGAAGACTGTTTGTCAAACTTGGACCTGCGACATCCGTGTCACCGGAGAATTTCTCCGATATGCCTCGCATGCTGTCTGCACGAGCTGCCCGTTGATTCTTTAATGTTATTATTTTAGATAGCCTGAATATTTCCATGCACACGTATGCACTCCCCAATGCAATGCTGCCCTGTGCTGTTCTATCGCCATGTTGGTTTTTACAGGAGCGCTTGTGCTTTTAAGAGGACTTTACAGTGTCATAAACGCAATAACAGCGGTTAAAAGCCATCGGCAATGACAGAGGAGGGTCTTTAGTGTCCGCTGAATATAGGAATGATGTGGAAAAGCGTTGCAAACATTTTAGGTATCTATTTTAAATGTCGGAAGGGGCGAGGGCCTTATCTGTCCTCTCGGTCTTCCTCCTGTAGCAATGCCTCACTCTGGAATTATGTTCGATTTTTGACACTTGATCAAATATTTCTGCTCAACACCCAGCTGTAAACAATCTCGAGCCTTTGAGCTTTATTTTCATGTAAATATTATCAGGTTTCGACCCACTGGAGATTTTTAATTAATTTTTGAAATAAATATATCGGGTCGCCGGTGACGCACATCAGACCGACCTCTTGCGACTTGTCTTTTATTTTGACGTTTTATTGGTGTTTATCGCGTATGGATTTGGATATGAATTGTCGGATATGATACGGAAGATCCTCCTGAACATTATGATGTGAAGAAAATCGCTCTAGATAATTTATTTATATTTTTAATTATTTTATGAAAATATGACGAATGAAAAAAAAAAGTGTGTTTCCGTGTGCTGCGCTGTCGGGGTGTTTTTTGGCTCGGCTGATTGTGACTTGAATTCATTTCTTAGTGAATGAACTGCAGGAATGCGACTCTATTGACAGTATGTGTCCGACACTTATTTCATTCTTTGTGAAATAATCTATTTCGAATTAATTTATGATGTCGCAACCGATTAGGGCTGGGCGCAGATTCTTGGCCGGGCCCCAACTATGTGTGTCATTGAATTTATATGTGCTCTTTATGTGATTAGAGTTTTGTTTCGTTTTCTCATAAAAGTTTTATATACATTTACAAGTGCTGGGGAAAAAAGTAAGGTCTCTGCAGGGCTGGTTGCTGATCCCAAATGCTGAACATTGCTGCATTGTCTGCTGTCTCTTTATTCAGGTTTGTGAGGAGCAGAAGTGCGAGGAAGAAGTTTTTCCCCTGGCCATGAACTACTTAGACAGATTTTTAGCCGTGGTACCCACCAAAAAGTGTAACCTGCAGCTGCTAGGAGCAGTGTGCATGTTTCTTGCATCCAAATTGAAAGAGACTCGTCCATTAACCGCAGAGAAGCTTTGCATCTACACAGATAACTCCATCAGACCACAAGAGCTGCTGGTAAGCAACAGTTGGTTTAATACATTTTACAGAAATTCACAGTGACACCTTTGAGGGTTCATGCTGTCATCATCAGCTGGTTAAAGTCAGACATAGCTTCATGATATGTGTGTTTCTGCATCATGTTTGTTTTGAGGAGAAAATTGTTTTATTTCAGTTTTTAAAGACATTAAATCACTTAAAATATGCTCATTTTAATCATTAAGTTCAAAATATCCCACACTAAACACCAGGGTTGCTCTCATTTCACTCATTCTGTAGTCCAGCCTCCACTTTGGACTGTGCCGTCATCAAAGGTGCATGAAAAGCACAAGCCTCACAGCGAATTGTCCCACAATGGCTCTCTTTACTGTACAAGACCCTCTGGGCTATACAGTATCCATCCAGCTTGTGCAGTGGTCTCCATTGCCATCTAGTGGCAGATATTTGCACAGAGCAACGAGGTCATCTTGAACTCCAGCCAAAGTTCTGACTCTGTTCCTGTCAGCTAGAGAGGGAGAGACACAGAGAAATTCAAGTTTGCCTTTTACAGTTTAGCTTTCATCCAAAAATAACCGTGGATGCATACATTTCTGATATTATGTCATGCTGCGCTATTTCTGATCCTCACGCATTTTTCAACGCTGAAATGCTGCTCACAGTCACAATGGTGCATAGAAGTGACGATGCAGGGTAAAAAAAATCCGCTGTGTGCTGTGTTTGATAGGGCCTGTTTGGCCTGATAATACCAGCTGCCTTCACCAGTGCAAACCAATTAATTAACTCAGTTTCACATCAGATAAGTGTTTCCCCACTGCTCTGTGGTGCTACATAAACATTCCTCAGTAAACAACAGCCAATCCCACCCATGTTGTGAAAGAGGCCACATATTATGATTCAGACGTGGCTGATGGTTGTAGGCCTGCCTCGCTGCCTGACTGCCGGCTCCACTCGCCGAGCCCATTGCTGCAGGATATTCAAGTTCCTGACAAGCTGCTGTCACTTTCTGATCATTTTCTGGACTATATTTCTGCTTGGGAATATTGTGTCAGATTTGAGCCTCCCTTTCTACAGTGAAGGGTACGAGGTTCAGCGTATTATACTGGGTTTGACAAGTAAACAGAATGTGCATTAAAAAGAAAAAGTGCGGCCCCGTCAGCTCGGTGTTGACTCATATAAAACAGTATGTCGTGCTGCACTTTACAAGAAAGCGTCCTACCTTTATATTCAGTCTGAAGACAAAGCCCTCAGTCCTTGAACTGGTTTGCTGGGGCCTCTTCTCACTGTTTCTGTATAAGGCAGTATTTTGGCTGACATGCAGATACAGGAAACAGAGATCAGCTGCTCAGGGCATGTGATCGTTTTTTTGTCCTCGTCTTTGGTAACAATTTCTTGTAAAGAGAACCGCAATGTTACAAAGAAGGTGTGACCAGAGGAAGGCAGTAGCAGAAGGAAGTGGGTGCCTGCCTGTCTGCCACTCTGTCAGCATAGAGCCTGTGTTGCAAGGTTTGTCATTGCCTTCGCTGTAGGCTTGAATCTTGCTTGGTGGCACTGATGGAGGAGGCTTTTTGAAGGGCAGGAGGCAGCCATGTTGCGAACATTAGAGCCGACACAATCAGCACGACCACTGCTGAGTCTTATGATTTGCATATGATCAAATAATTAAATCTCCAAGCAGTCAGAGGAAGATCCCTTTAACCTTTAAGCCAGAGGTGCTTTTATTTTCTCATTTCCTCCCACGTGAGTAACTGGAGGTATAAACAAAAAACCCTGTTTTTAATGATCTCCTTGATGCCATGTCTGTGGCATCAAGGAGATCAGAAAAGCTGAAAAAGGTAACTTTGATTAGAAAATTGCAGCTGATAGCAGGGTCAGTGGCAGCCATGTTGAATTGTCTCATGACCGAGTCCATGTGGTCTCTGTCTTTCACTAAAAGGGAAAATGATGAGCATGCATGGTCCCGGTCACAAGGCTGCAATCCGGAACCAAACCACGAAATTTTTTCCCAAATTAGTCACCAACTCTTCCGTTAATCACCTCCTCCTCAAGGAAGTGAAAGTAACAAAACAGTCTAAGAGAAGAGAGCACCACACCTAGCGTCCTCTGACCCCCCCACCCCCCTACACACACCCACACACACACACACACACACTCATCTGAACTCGCATGTGTCATCACATTTTGCCAAAAGATCCATATCTGAACGATTCGTGAAGTACAGAGAAGTTGATTCAGGGGAATCTCATGATACAAAAAGGTGTTTGATTCAAAGCTGCTCACGTCAAACACTACCCACAGGTTTTGTCTCCTGTGAAGTCTTTAATTATATTTGGCACTAAACATAGTTTATATGCAGAAAAACACCAGCTGAAAGGGTGAATTTATCGATGAGTGCCAAAGGGCTTTAACAGGACTGGCAGCCAAGCGCAAAATTTCAGTAAAGAAAAATAATCACGTTACCTGTTGCAACATACAATGACGGGTTTAAATAGTTTAAATGATGAAGGGAATGAGATAAGATTAAATAATAAAACAATGTTTAACTTTATAACATAACACAGATTTATTGCTGGTCCTGCTCGACAAGCACAGCCTTCCTATCCATTTTCACTCTGCAATCACACACACACTCTCACACACACACACACACACACACACACACACACACACACACACACACACACACAGTAGAACCTCTGGTGGGCCTCTTTAGGAAAGTCCCCAGATGCCAGACAGACAGACGGGGAGGGAGACAGTGTTGTGAGGTCACCTGGGTTGGTGGCGCTGCTGGTGTTTCTCTGTCCCAGGCCCGGCCAAGCAGAGACTAACGTAATAACAATAATGCTTAACCTCCACACATTAATGTATGGGGCCAGGGGACACAGTTGCTCACTTTAGGCTGGCTGTAACTGCAAGTAAGTGCAGCGTTGTAGCTGAGACTGGTACAGTATGTAAATATGTGGTTGTACTTTGTGTCACTTAATCTTTCTCAGTCTTTCTCATTTTCGGTCGTCTCTCTCTCTGTTCTCTACTCTCTGTCTCTCTCTCCAGGAATGGGAACTGGTGGTGTTGGGGAAGTTGAAGTGGAACTTGGCAGCAGTAACGCCGAACGACTTCATCGAGCATATTGTGAGGAGGCTGCCGCTGCCCGAGGATAAGCTGGCACTTATACGCAAACATGTCCAGACCTTCATCGCCCTCTGTGCCACAGGTAGGACACAACGGGAGCTCGTGTTGTGCGCGTTTCTGTGTTATTTGTCCAAATGAAGTGTGATATTTAGTTGATTTGAAAGATGACCATGCAGAGTGCAACGTCATCTCAATAGCATATCTTTTTTTTTTTTTTTTCGGTGTTGCAAGTGACACAGATCATGGATAAGCTGCCAAGTCAAACCAAGCAATAATGGATCTTGCATCAACATACTTTCTCGTGTTGCAAAATATCTTTATCTGCACATTCTTCCTTCAGCGCCATATCAAAGCCCTCTTCTCTCAATAACATGCGGCAACAGCTCTGTTCAGAGGTGTGCTGTGGGCCAGTCCCGGCCCGCCGTGACTTAAGTGAGATGCATTACCTCCAATGGGAAAGTATTCTGCAGAAGAAAAGCATGTGTCATGGAAGACATTTCAGCATTAGACTTTTAGGTCTGACGTCCATCATTTGTCTTCTCTCAGGCTGGTATGTGGTCATGTTTTAGAGGCATATCAGTGGCTTCCTGAGCATCCAGTGACACTTCAAAGCGCATTTAGCCTGGTTAAGGGGCATTCCCATGTCGCACAGGGTCGAGAAGAGGAATGGACAGGGGTGGAGGCAGGCAGGCCATTGTCTTTCTGCTCTCGAGGTGGAATTGTTCTCTCAAGATCAAACATCCAGCGAGTCGTGGGAGGGACAGGGAGCCTTTAACATGATCTGAAGAGCTGGAGAAGATGCAGGAGGGAACAGGGGAGTTTGGGAAAGCCAGAGGAGTGTATTGTTTTTGCACTGCCAATTCTAAGGCATGTCATGTTTTCATATCTCTTTCCCCTGCCGCCTTCCTTCCCTCCTTCTCTCCCCCCTAACTTCACACGCCTCCCCACCCTACAGCTGGAGGACATGATAGCTTTCCCATGTTGAGATTCTCCATAGGGCAGGTTTCTCCTGTTTGCGTCACCTCAAAATCCACTTTCAAAGCTACAAACAAGGTGTGAGTAGAGATAGGAAAGTATCACTTTTACTTGTCTTAAACATCTTTAAAGACCAGTCTTAACATTAATGAGGGAAATTGCACAATTCACCCACAATGAGGCTGTTAGGCACTCCTTTGTTCTTCACTTTCTGGATGACCCCCACCACCACCAGCTTCCTTTTCTGCAGGCCTCAAACAGGAATGCTAACTACACCCCCTCATGGGAAACAGCTCCTTCTGCTGACATCATTCAGAGGAGTGTGTGTATAGTTAGATGAATAGATACAAGGGAGGTGACAGGTATTTACAACATAAAGTGATGGAATCCCCTGCACTTGTGCAATGGATATGATAGGGTGGGAAAAATGTTTGCAACAAAAGTTCATGTTTGCAAAGTTTTGGAAAAGAAACGTCTGTTTCCTCTCTTTCTCTGCATCACCCTTCACTTCACTCTCTCCCACTATCTCTTGCTCTCTCCCTGCCTCACCCCACATCTCTCACCCTTTATTTTGTGCCAGCGGATTAATGTGTGGAATGACAGCGTGTCAGTGATCGGACCTATTCCCAAAGCAACATTGTGAAAGACTCAGCATGCACTTTGTCCTTAATTGCTTCAATGAGGCAGTGGAAATAAATTTACGAGCCTCCTGGAGTCGTCCTCCTGACATTGTGTTTTAGGAGAGAGACTTTCTGGAGATAGCTCTGGATTAGCAACAGGCCATTTATCTGTGCATGCTCTCCTCAGACTTGTATCCAGGCAAACAGAGAGTGAGGGCAAGACGGAGAAAGAGAGAGCGCGAGTGAGTCAACAATTTGGTGCATCTGAAGATCTCTGGGAATTCGAAACCCCATTTGTGGAACGTTCCCAGCAGTAAATCTTACGGTTATCTGGTGAGAATCCTCCTTGAGACATCGTCTGAGCGGAGCTGAGAAGGTGAGGACACAGCAGAAGGAGGAGATCTCTCAGGAGGATTTACATTTGCAAGACAGTTGACAACGGGTCACCTGTGGCCTTCCTATTTCATACAGTCTCATTCAGCCCACCACCCACCACTACTCCCACCACTGCTGCCCCTATACTGAAAAAGAAAACATGCATAAAACCACGGCTCTCTGTTTTCAAGGGAACAAGAGAGAGAAGAGGAGAAGTGGAGAATAAGGCCTCTCATTCCTAATGGCTCCTCTCTTTTGATGAAACAGTTCCGTTCGGGCCACTCGGTGGGATTTTGTCAGGTGGCGCAGGCTGGCTCTGTATTAATTAATAACATTGGCTGGTCCATTCAGGACTATGCAAATGGCTTGGGAGCTCAGCTAGAGGCTGGGAGAAAGGAGACAAAAGGCTTGGCCCTTACATTTCATATGCAGAGCCATGCGAGGGTCAGCGCTGCGGGGCCACTTGATAGGAAACACCAGCGTTTCCCTGAGGCAGGCCGCCGTATAATAGCCCAGAAACAAGCTCATTAAGGGAGATTATGAACCTCCATTCCTACACACAGACACCAAGCACTCCGAGCTTCCTCTTCTATTCTTATTCAATTGAGGTAAAGTGGGAGAATGGACGGGGTGCATGGGGCAGACAGATGCACCCCAACCTGTCTGCTGCGGTTATTGAGCTCCGTCTTCTTGCCATATTGGCAGGGATTATGGTCTATTTTTTTTATATGGACTCCAATAGCCCTCTCTGTAATGGTATGCATGGAATGGTGACAATAGTCATAGAAGCTGATCAAAAGAAAATTCTGGATCAGGGCCAACAGTGCAGTCCAAGAGAGAGTCAATTGTCCTGGAGGACACAATGAAGATTTTGCTACAAGTTGGGATGTAAATAACAAGTGATTTAAGTTAGTGAGTACTCGCTCTTTTATCTCAGAATAGTATTTGATTACTTTTCCTAGTGTGTAGATGTGTCTTTAGACTGTGTGAAGAAACATGATGATTAACTGGTCAGAGACAAACTAATGATTCACTAGCTAACAAACATGAGAGAAGTCGAGCTTTGCTGCATGAGTTCACTTCCCCTCGTGTATAACATCACTTTCTGTAACAAAGCTGAGGTTTAAATTTCTAACAAGTGTTTCCTCAAGGCCCCATGCGCATTTGTCCTCTCCAATAAAACCATACAAGCTGCAAAGCACTTTTATTTTGATGAACTTAAAGACATTTCCACCGTATTTTGATGCAGAGGAGGGAAAACCGATGCATGAAAATTCACCAGGATGCAGGAAATGAGGAAGTCAGTTTAAAACCTCTTTTGCAAGTGAGACCTGGCCAAGACAGGGTCAAATAGAAGCATTAAATACAAACATCAAATCACAACAGCGATAATAGATATGTCAAAATACATTACATAATACAGTGCATTAACAAGGCAGCAATATTTAGTCTAAAATTAGTTGGTTAATAAAGCAGCTGCAGCTAGCCGTCACCACTTCCTTTATTCTAAGTTTAAAATCATTTAAAGAGATAATGGTCTCGAGTTTGAGCTCAGCCTGCTGATCATCCTAGGACCAGGGAGGGCACTTTAAACTGAAGCCATTTGTGTACCCTAAGATTATGACTGCTTTGCAAAGTGATGTTTGCAATTTCCTGGGGGAGGACCCCAAAGTCTCCACCCTTGGGAGTCTCCACACTGCAGGAGTTTAGTTTGTGTAACAGCTTCTAACCCTAAAGAAAGTTGGATGGCTGCTTTCATACACTTCCTCTGCTGTGTTTCATTTTTATTTTAAAGTAAAGAAGATATGCACAGCTGTCATCAGAGCCTGACAGATATAGATTTTTCTGTATCCTACAGGTTCTCCAAGCTGCGTGCCTCACATTCTGAAGGCTTCTCTTCTGTACAGGAAGAGACACATTACAGGCAAATGTGCCAATATTTATGCAACAGTGACCAGTCTTATATTGTCAGATGATTCACAACTCCTCTTTTCATCTTCGCTGTTGAGTCTCACTGGTCCCGAGGCAGGAATGCTCCTTGTAACTTCCTCTCCAAGTGGCTGCTGCACGGAGAATCCCCTCCAGGCTCTGTGCCGCATTCTAGAGATGAATGATTCATCTCAGATGTGGTCAATGAAATGGTCTTTACTGGTGTTTGTTTACATAAAAACCCCCTTCATGTCTGATGACTCAGAACCCTAACAAATTAGCTACCTCCTCCAACAAATTATCATCTCTCCACACGCTCCACTGATGTGAGGAATCATGTCCGGTCCGGCCGCACTGTCAACACGTGGAGCAGGAAGAAGCTTCCTGACAGTATGCGCCCAAAAATGTGACACACAGAGTGAATCATCGAGTGGCATGTCCTGAGTTCCCCCCCTTTCACCTCGCTGGTGTAATCAGCACCGCACTGTAAATACCGTGGCCAGCTGAGTCACAGCAGAAACACAAAGACAGAGATTTTTGCTTTGGAGGCTGCAATTATCCCACCAGAAAGATTTAGAAATCAAAATGTTTTTAAGCTCACATGTTTACCTTGGGGGTCATGTTAACCACAAAGACTAATATTTGTGATTTGAAGTAAAGTAAATGTTAGTGGCAGCTAGTTTGACCTGGACATTTTTGTCATGACACCAGAATGTCTCTCAGTCCTTATCTCCATCCAGCTTTTTTTTCTGATTAGATGGTTTAATTACTTCAGCTATGCTCCTAATTTTGTCCAAATCACATCAGCCGGAGAGATAGACATGATAGATAGAGAGTTTTGAATATTTCAACTAAGCACAAATACAGTTACCAAATAATGCTTTTCCAATGTGGGGAACAGTGAGCGTGTCACATCCCACCTTTGATCTGAATCCAATCTGTATGCACCTCCTCACTCGACACTTCAAGGCTGCAGCTGTGACAGTGGAGATAATGGTGCAAGGTTGAGGAGCACTGTCACAGGATGCTACAATTAAGGAGGAATTCTGTTTTCTGGCAAATGAGCGGGGATCACAGTTGGAGCTGGGTGCGTGACTCAGACTCTCCCAAGTTTTGTTTGCTGTTTGTCTCCAGAGTGACAGTCTGGAACAAGAGGTAATGGAAGATGACAGATAGCAGTATCAAGTTATTGTCTCTTAATCAGCGATTTCTCCCCTTGTTACACGTGGAAGAACTCCTCAAGCCCATTCGGGAACTTGTTGTTGTTTGTCTCACAGAGCTCGGTGTACTGTCTGAGTAGCTCTCCACAGACCTTGTTTTGACTACCAGGCGGTGTTGCATTAGCGGTGAAGCGTACTGTCATGCCAATCCCAAAATGATGTTTGTTTTTGGCCTTAATCAGTCAACAGGCCCTGGGTCCTCGTAATGCTACTCCTTTAATAAACAAGGTCAATAAGCACTACATGTATGGAATACAAGACCCTGATTTATAGCGCTGGAAAGAGAGGGTGAGAAGGGGAGTTTGGGCTTTTTTTCTTTCTTCTTTTGGCTGTTGTTCAACTTTCCAACTTTAATTAATTTACAAGTTTAATGTGCAAACTGTGCATTGCAGCCACCCAAGAGGAGTGGGCCATGTAGGGCAGCAGACTGTGTGACCAGAGGCCTGGGGATGAAGTTTCAGGGGGTAGGAACACGGAGGAATGGAGATGAGGGGGCGCAGGGAGGAGAAAGGGCCATTGAAGGGGGTGAGAGGCGTGCAGGCCAGGCCAGCCAGCCGCTGCTCACAGGGAGCTTTCCATCGCAGGCGTCCCCACTCAGCTACATACACTGTTTATCCTCAACATGAATATCAATGAGGGCCTCCTAAAATACGGCCATTCTTCCCCCCCCCCCACATGCAGCAGCCACCAGGCCGGAGTGTCAGCCTGCATCGGCTGCACGCGCGCGTCCTTGTTCTGCTACAGACCTGTCTTGTCTTGAGTGCGAAAAATCAGCTTGCTGCCCACTGTCCGCCACTCAGCTCTCCCACAAACCTATGTCTGTGCTTTGTGTGTGTGTGTGTGTGTGTGTGTGTGTGTGTGTGTGTGTGTGTGTCTTAAAGCATGCAGGCATCAGTACATTGTTCCTCGCCTGCGTCTCTTAGGTGTCTGCCTCCTTGCCTGTCAGTCTGCGCTCACAACACACGTACAGTAAATCCATGTATGCCTTTGTCCTTCTACCCCTCTATAGAAAGTTGTGCTCTTACAGCAGTGATGTAATGCTGAGGGGCTTTGTGTGCTCTTTCCTCTTGGCTCGAGGTAGCCTTTAATAAATCGCCCCTTGGCAGAGGCCCAGCGGCTAACACAGGGGTGTATAATAAGTTCATTTATTTGTCAACACTGAGCCCACAAGATGAGAAAGCGCCTGGCTGTGCATGTTAAAAAGGCAGTGAGGGGCTGCCTTTACAGCTATCAAAGGGACTACCTCTTTGATTCCAGATATAAAAAAAAAAAAAGAAGGAAGAAAAATCTCCTTCATGGCCATTGCACGCAGTTTGCTTTGCAATTGAATATGGTAATATGTTAATGTGCAGGCTGTTTCTATGCCCCCACTGCCCACTCCTCCAACCCATAGGTGGCCCAGGAACAGAGGAATACTTGTGGGGCGGGGGGGGGTGGATGGGAGGCAGGAGGTGAGGGTCACTGGAGGGCGACTCTTTTCTTCTTCCAAAACCTCACAAGAGTCTGGACACAGACTTGAGAGTGATGTGCATCAGACTTGTCTGCCCCCTCTCCTCTCCACCAAGCCCACCACCTTTCCTTCTTTTCTCCTTGTCGCCATTCTGTCCATCCCTCCTTCTTCATCTTCCTCCCCCCGTCGACCCCCGGTCCCCCCGTCCAGCCACACTCTTTGTCCAGCCTGTCTCTCTGAATTGGTATCAGCAGAGAGGGGATGGATGCTGTGTCTCTCAATTGGGTGAAATGAGGTGATGACTCTGGACAATGGAGTCACACTCTTCTGCCTTCCCTCTCGCAGGCCCGCCACTCTATTAATATGCTAAAAGATAGGAGGACCGCCAATGCAAACCACTGCCTGTTGTAGCAACAAAGACTGGGGCATGTGTGCCATTCACTGGCCCCATCTAAGCAGGCCATGTGTTGTCCAAAAAGAAAGGTAGAAGTTGAGCAAGACATAAAGAGAGAATAGAGAAAGGAGTGAGTGTGTGTGTGTGTGTGTGTGTGTGTGTGTGTGTGTGTCTGTGAAGAGAAAAACTTTCTCTCTCCCTGTCGGTCTGTCTCCCTTGCTCTCTCTCTCCCCCTGTATGCCAGTTGCCTTGCCTTTTCGGGCTTCTGGCCCGTTCACAAGCTGTCTCATTTGCATTATGAATGACAGTGAGGGGAGCTAACAAGGTTATTGGTCTTTGAGACGCACGCCTGTGACCACACGTGGAAAAAGGACCTACAGCAGTGAGCATTGGCAGAGGCACTGAGCCTCTTTATTCCTCCCTTTCCAAGCGCTATGGGGCTTTTTTCAGCGAGCACACGATTTACTCAGGAGATGGAAGAAAAGGGGCCGGGCTGGGGAAAGGGGGACTGGGGTGGGGGAGCGGGTGAGGGTGGTTGCTTTTCAGCTCCTTTACAAGCCAAGTGAACCCTCATTATCCAGGCCCCTGGTCATTAGTGAGCGCTGCGTTCAGACCCGGTGCAATAGAGGGATTATTTATTAGCTGACTGCTAGATTACCAAATCATATTGTCTCTGGGAGGGACGTATCTGTACCCTTTTTGTGGAGCATATGCATTGAAAAGTGCAATTTAGAAACCGCACCAGGTGAATAAAGAATCCAGTGTAAATCAGCTGTTTTTGTCATTTATCCACTGAACTAAAGATTTTAGCTCCTTGCTTAACGAAACAATAAATACGTCTTTGTATAATTTACAAATTAATAGCACTGGAGACACATTTGACTCAATTAGTATTTCTTCCTCCAACAGATTTCAGATTCGCCATGTACCCTCCCTCCATGATTGCCACAGGAAGTGTGGGGGCAGCAATCTGCGGCCTACAGCTGGATTCAGCTGACCAGTCACAGTGGGGCGACAGCCTGACAGACCTGCTGGCCAAAATCACAAACACAGAAGTGGTGAGTTTGTTTTATACACTCCTACTCCTCCGTCACATCCACGTTCATTGCAACATATGAACATATATATGTATATTGAATTTTATTTACTCATTTTCCCAAAACAAGAGCTGAGTTTAAATCACTGAAGTGAATTCCAGTGTGGTCTTGTTAGTCAGGGTTTAGCTAAGAGCGTGATACTTGTGTCTGGAAAATTTTGGGGGTGATGTTTCTGAGTAATATGTGAACAGGGAGGAGTAACTGTTGGTATCTCCGCTGACATCAGTTAGGTGTTCACTAATACAATTATTACAGTAAGTCTATGATTCAAAGCTGAATCAGCTGGTGCTGTCGTTTAAAGCTCAGTTTACATTTCCAGTGAAAAACCACAATCAACTCATCTAATTTCCACTAAAACACACAGTTTTACAATCATTTACTGTTAACAAGCAAATTCTTTTTTTCTCCCTCTCTCTACCAGACTTGCAATTTCTGTGAGGGAAAATATCCCTGTTATTTATGTCAAAAGTTAAGAAATGCCACATGTTTGTTGAAGTTGTGTGTTTGCAACAGACAGAAGTTGAAATGTTGAAATGTCACACTCAGATTTGGCTTCTTCACTGGGATTTGGCTTTCCACAAACCCATTTTGGGGGGTTTTACTGCCAATATTTGTCATGAGAAGAAAGAAATAAAAACGAGCATCAATCTACAACTAAGAATGTCTTCATTAAAAGCAGTCCTGAACTGAACTGCATCGGTTTATCTGCAGTCTCATCTGGCATACACTTGACTGGACTGTGAGGTAGCATGTGGCAGGTTTTCCTCTCCATCAGTCTGGTCAGGCTGCTCAGGCCCCCCTCATATAAAGAATCCTCTAAATCGAGCCAGGTTGAGAGCATATACAGTATGCTCTGTCGCTGACAGGAATGCTGGCCAGGCCGTTGTGTGGCTGTCTGGGTACAGTGAATGTTGCGGTGGTGGGTGAGTTGAGTCCAAACACAGGCAGGGCCTCCACTGACTCTGAGATGCCTGGCTTTCATCACGCAGATGGGAGAGGGCTTCAGCTTGCTATAGCTCACTGTGAGGGTGAGTAGGTGGGCAAAGCCACAGAGGGTAAGGAGAGTGAGACTGTGAGGTGATAAGTCAATTGAAATTATTCTTTATTCGTCTCTTTAGGGGAATTAGTCTTCTGCATTTGATCCATCCTAACTATTCAGAAGCAGTGTGCAGCCGCAGCGCAGTGCCCAGGGACCAGCTCCAGGTCTGAGGCCACTGCCTTGGCAGGAGTACCCCTAATACCAAACATGATGAAAGAGGCTTTTAGTTAGTAATGATTCAAACATGAACATTTTGAGTTCATGTGTGCTCAGTGCGCAGGGAGCAGATGAAAGGACATGACACGAACCCCAAGCCTCAGCCCTGGTATGTTCTTTCCCAAAAGGAGGCAAAGTAGGAGGAGGGGGTGGAAGAAAGCTGTTGAAGTGTGAAAAGGACACTGAGGGAGGGGGTCATGCCTCCCTCGCGACAATCAGCCCTCTCTCGTCTCCTCCTATGGTCCATAATGCAGCACTGCTGGAAAGCATGGCTCCCTCTGGTGAGAGCTGTGTGAAGTCTCGCTCAGCAGCTGAGGAAAAACAAATAGCTGACCTCAGCAGCACAGGGCCTCAGTGTGTTTAGGCTGCAAGGTCTTAGACTTGAGGGAATTAAGTCGCTCTGTGTCTCTGTGATCAACTCTTCACATTCCTGGATTCAGACAAGCCATGGCTCGCAGTAAACACGGGAGGCAAAGCAGAGGGCACCCTTCCTAATTCAACATATATGAGAGGCTTTAGTATAAACTGCTGAGAAGCCAGCCAACACTAAACACATACAGAATATTTTGGTTTATAAAGTTACTTAAGCACTTACATCAGACTTGTGCACCACTTGTTATACAATGTATGAAGCACAGCCTAATGACAGAAGCCCAGAAGTACTTGTCAGCATTAATAAGTGGCTTGAGCGCTCTTTACACTGTTTGTCACTGATTGAGCTGTTTGGCTTTCATGCGCAAAAAAAGAGGAAATGGTGATCACTGACTGTGTCATTTTAACACTTACCCTACCTTCTTTTCCCAAAAGCTCAACCACTTTATACGTCAATTTAATACCCAAGGGTCACCTCAACCTCAATTTCGGCTGCAGTCATCAGGGTGGTGGTACAAACCTGAGTCTAAATGTGTACACATAACATACTGTATTTGGTTTTGGCAGGCTGTGTAGAGGCCCGGCAAGATGGTAGAGCAGCGTCTCGTAGCCAGCCGGCCAAAGAGCCAGGCAAAATATGAAGGCAAAGCAAGTTCCACCAACCTCTGCAGCTGCTGCTGCCAACAGCATCATGGCCAACGCCACCCCCCTGGCACCCTGCTGGCATCTGTGGTATCCAGAAGCTGTGGTTTTCCAGTGGAAATGTGATAGGGCCAAGTCACCGTCTTGGGCCGCTGGAGAATGTGTGTAGCCCCACATACACCTGGTGTGGCCAAGAGGGGCTCTCTGTTAGGGACAGCAGACGGGGCTGTGCGCCTGAGAGCCAAGCCATAATGTGCAGAGAGAAAATATGAAATTTGTGGGAATGTGTTGAGCTTCAAGTGGGAAGCTGATCAGCTGTGACTCCCCTAAAGAGCTCAGGTCATCTGTAGTGACAGTAAGAGAGCTGGAATAAAATTTAGACACACAGTACATGAAGGCCAAGCGTGTAGAGCTTCCTTTTATTCTTGAATGATAAAACAGGAAGTAGAGGGTAAAGAAGCACGAGGGTTAAAGACCACCACTTCCTAGATTTTATCGTTTGAGTCGATTTCTCTCAGTCTCTCATTCATCTTTTTTTTTTTTTTCGGTCAGGGTCACACACTAAGACACCGGAAACATGTTTTCCTTTTCCTCCTGCTTTCATTCCTCTTTTTTAATCACTCTGGTTTTCCTTGTGGCCTAAATATCACTGAGATAGTCTCATACAAGTTGCACGATAGATGAATATGAAATTGAAATGTGATTTTTCCTAGGGAGGAATTCAACAGCAGTGTGTGTTGGAGCAAGCATGCTTGCAACAAAGATGCATTTATTAAGAAAGATTATCTCTATTAACACAGCCTGTGGCGTCACCGCTTGTGGTGTTTCGGCATGCAGGCTAAAGAAAGAGAAAGGTCACATTTTCTATTGTAACTTGTGGAAATTCAAGTCATGCGGTGACTCTTATTTCCAGTGTCAGCCTCCGGATATTTTGTTTTAAGATTCCCTGAGATCCGTAGTGTGTGTCTGCCTGTGTGTTTGTTTCAGCTGTCTGACCACCAAGTCCTCCCAGAGTAGCTAACACTGTCTTGTGTGGTACAGTCAGCAGTTAAAACACATTCCATGGCTTCACACATTTCTTCCTTTTGGTTTTGTCTGTCTGCACGACTTCCCCCCTACCGCCAGTGTCACAAAGGCTGCCCAGGGATAATGTGCATGCCTTGATTTGTCAGAAAGACAGATTGTTGCAGTATGATGTATGTTTGAGGTGGGGCAGATGGAGGGCAGTTAACGACAAGGGAGGATCTGAGGTGGTTATGTGTTTTCCGGGTTGAGGCTACAAAATAAGATGCTTCAGTATAGCGCTACCTCCCATGGCCAACTTATTCAGTGCTGTTGGCCCCCTCAGTATCCAAGTACCTAGAGCTTCTCTGAAAACAGTATTGGTGTTTCCAGTAGTCACACATTGAAGTCATTAAAGTTTCTCGAATAAAGCCCATGGGGCTTGGCATGGGATCCGAACTGCTGCTCTAAAGTGCAGCAAAGACGGGGGGGAGAATGTCTTTTAAGAAGTAAAGGCGTGCATTCTTGCGGTAAGACACAGGCAGTTCCTTTACATGTTCTTCGCTTTACTTAATTTTCTCACAGGAATTGAGATTTTATGACCAATGGGGCACATGTTGGTGGGAAGATTTTGTGTGTGTGTGAGCGTGCACACACCCATGTTAGCGGCCGGCCTCTGGAGGAGATTAAGGGACAGACGCTGGTCGGGTTTCCTCCACGTCAGACCCATTGCCGAGGGAAAACGTTCTCCCAGAGGCACCCAGCCCAGACTAGTCCAACCTCCTCAACATCAAATCATTCTTCATGGATCGTGACCCAAAAAACTCTCAAACTAATCACAAGTCGATGCTGGAGAACTCAAAATAAAAGAGATGTCAAGACAAAAATGACTTCATGCAGACTTCAGATATCAGCAAAACCCCTCTAGGCTGAGTCATTTTGTCAGAGGTCATGCAATATAATAGAACTCTTAGTCTTCTTGTAGATTCAGATTGCAAAGAAATCCTCCCTAACACTGTACACAGTACAGGATGCCAACAAATCACTGCTCTAAAAAGTTGCGTCAGTGTCAAAAACTCATGTAGTTTCCCGTCGACAACACGGTACAACTCACCCTGCAGTGTGTCACGCCTTTTGACCTTTGACACCGTGACCCTCAGTCACTCACCCGTGTGTTGCCGAAGAGCAATTCTGATGTGAGTGAGGCCTCAGTTCTTGTTTCATCAAGGCCCAGCGGCACCCGAAGCTTTAATACAGGCTCAAACTGTGGCCCATCAGGTTTAAATTAGCTGTAAATTTCTAAAGAATGTTTCCCCAGCTCCACAAGCAGTACACTTTCACCCATCCCTCCGGCCGTGGGGCGCTCTCAGTCATGTTTCCCACAGATGCCTGGTGCTTTAAGGCAGGGGGTTATGCGTGTGTGTGTGTGTGTGTGTGTGTGTGTGTGTGTGTGTGTATGTGTGTGTGTAGAGCTGAAAAGCGACTCTGCCTCAGTTGTGCTATAGCATTTCACCACCAGAGAGCAGTGTTGACGCCCTATTAGCTCTTTCAGACAGGAACTTTCATATTTGTCCTGTTGCAGCAGCTCTTACTTCTGAAAATCTTTTTTCTACGTAATTCCTCACTCAAAAACAGTTTGACCTTTCTCTCACGCTCCTGCTAACAACCCATTAAGCACCGCTCTCCCCTTTACTAGCCCCCCTCCCCGTCTTCTTCTCCCCAGTCAGTTGCTCTCTCTTCCTGCGCTGCGCTGTCCCCTCTGTCAACCCTCCATCAGGGAAGGATATGAGGGCTCAGCGCTCTTGAGAGGCTCCTCTCCCAGGTGGATTCTCAGATTGCCACGGCGGCCTTTGATGGTGAAAGGCGAGCCGGCCAGGTCTCGGATGGATCCCCCGCAGGCAGGCAGGCAGGCACACAGACTGGCTCTCGTTAAAAAAGCACCACCTTTGTGTTCCCACAGGAGGTGGATGTAATTAACATAGCTTTAGTACTACCTGTGTTTTCAGCCCGCCGTTGTCAAGGCTACTTCTGTTTGGGTTTTGTGTGTGTTTGGGAATGGCGGAGGTGGTGGGATAGGTGGGTGGTTGGATGGGGGAGGCAGTGGTGTGCATGCGCGGGTGTGCGCGTGTTAATGCATATATGTGCGTACGTGCACATGAGCACTATAGGGGTGGTGTTCAGTTCACAACCCTGGTGGGCTGATGTAATGCTTGGGTCTGGTCCGTGTCTGTGCTCAGCCTTGGCAGTAGCTGGAGCAGCTAGAAAGTCGTGGTCATTTAAAACCCCTGGCCTACACTGCTCAGGGGCCCCTCTGCTGCCTCACCAGGGGCCCCTGTTTCTCATGCATTGACTAAAGTTTTCAGATTGCTCTTGCTGCTTGTGATGATAGTTGCAGAAACCAATTTCCTCACTGAGCAATCGTGGTACTTTATCTTTTGATAAAGAGCCTTTAAGCTTCATTATCAGCTTCTGTTGTAGTTCCCACTACGATAGGTGTCACCAGTGCCACATTTTGTCACGATGACACACACACAGAGACTCACGAGGTAAAAAACGATACAAGCCGTTGTGACATTGCTGCAGCTGATAAAAAAGTTGTTTGCTCCTATATTAAACTGTAATGTCGTACTCTCTGAGTGACAAAAATCTGCCAATATGATGAGATAATTGATTCTTTCAGTTTTTTCAGGTGTCAAACAAAGCAAAAAGAGGGTGATCAGTCCTCTTCTATGTCAAAACGGACACTTGAACATTCAAGAAAGTTTAACCGACTTGATCTGGAAATTAGAGCAACTTCCTGCCCCCATTTGCAGATTAAAATGTATATATTTTTACAGCTTGTCCTCTCTCTTTTGTTGCATTGCAGGATGTTCTCAAAGAGTGCCAGGAGCAGATTGAGCGCGTGTTGGTGAGCAGCCTGCGCGAGGGGCGACAGCAGCAGCAGCAGCAACAGCAGACACAGAGAGGCCCCAGCGGGAAAGGCCTGGACGAGCTGGATCAATCCTCCACCCCGACAGACGTCCGCGATGTAAACTTGTGAACCACCAGAGGGCGTCGTTGCACAGGATTTACAACAACAAAAAATCATCATGAAAAAAAAAACCCCTCAATTTTGTTAAAAGCAGAAAAAAAAGAACAAAAGAACAAAAAATGTTAAAAACACAAGCCCTTTAAAAGAAAAAGAACAATGCTTGCTAGTTTTTTATTTGTAGATTTTCTGTTCTTCAAGTCCAAAACACCTACCCACGAAATAGATTTTCTGTGATGTTCTTGTCTAAAAGCAACGCATTTGATACAAGATGAAGCTCTGTGGTGCCTTGGATATACAGAAGGGAAGCCAATCATATTTGCATTCTGCCTTTGATTGTATAGTATGATCTTTAAGTTATATTTTAACCATAGCTTGATAATGAGGCTCTTATGTTAGAAGTTGTGGAAACCATTCAGAAAACTGCATACATGGGATCACAGTGGGGCTTAAGTTTTTTTTTTTCTGTTTTGTTTAATATGAGTATTATCACTATTACGTTTGTGGCTGGTGTAAGAGAGGACGAGATCTCCCATCAGAAGAGACAGACAGAAGAAGCCGTGAGAACATTATGCTAAAAGTTGGTGGGTCCCAATTCCAGGGAACAGGCAGGATGATAATAATTATTGGTAGTATTAGTAATTATTATAATTAATATTATTATTGGACATATTTTTGGAACTCAGTAGTAGAGATCAATAAGCTCCTTTTGTCAGGCTGCTTGTGTGCGTCAGTGTTGGGGTGCAGTCTGCAAGCGTGTGTGTTTGTATGTGAGTATGCCAGTTTGCATGCATGCCTGTATGTGTGTTTGTGTGTGTGTTGTGTGTGGTATGTGTGGTGTATGAATGCTTCATGTGATCCTGTATCTATATTAGCAGTGTGCATTCAATGGTGTGAGGCAGTCGTAGATTTACGGTTCTTTGTTAAAAGACGATGGAGCGAGCGAAGGTTACACACACTTTGTCCGTCAGTATAACAGGGCATCTATGCGATATCACTGCCTTCATGCATTAACAATGTGTCATGGTTCATTGTTGGCCAACAATAAACTATGACCGAGACAGAGAAAGACTTAGTGAAGGAGGACATGGGCGAAGGGGCCGTCACATAGAGCCCCTTTATCTGTCTAAGAGCATTTTTCCCGAGGTGTCTCGCCTCACACTCAGAGGTCATGTGAGGTGTTTGTTTATTACTGCCATTCTGTTAATGAAATATTACAGATACTTCATTTTTTTTCACGTTGTTACAATATGGTGTTTCTTAAGTTGTGAAAGGCTGCTTTGAGTCTGGAGAGTACTAATGACCTCCCATATGTGCAGTGTGTATGGCACATGTGCAAACAAGAGAGGACGATGTCTTGGAAGAAAGTAAGGCTGGAGGATGTCGGACTCCTCCATGTTAATTAGCAGGGAGGGAACAGGGTGTGGCGTGAGAAGACTTAGAAAGAGAGGGACAGTTTGCAACTAAGAAGTCACTGTGGAACTGTGGAAGGCACATGAGTGCACAGCACAGGATGGTAGGACAGAGAGGATTTTAGTGGTGCAGGAGCATGCTGCTGTGTGGAGGATTTACAGCCCGTGGCTGGAAGATGATAACGAACAAAAGATGCCCAAAGGCCTCACGATGAAACTTTGATATCTGCATATTTGGATGGAATCAACATTCATTTCACATAATGGATGTCTACACCGACTCAGCTAAGTGAACTAAAACGTTCGGGGTTTCCATTTGCATGGAAATGAAATGAGGAACTAAGACTGTACGCTGCCAGATCATGTGAGGATGAACTTTTTTTGGGGTGGGGGGGGTGTAGAGGAGTACAGGATGATAATATACTGTCAATGCATCTGGAGTCCCACATAGGGTTGTTTTTTTTTAGCTCCCCTATATGATTTCAATGGCAAAGCACTTTGAGAACATGCTCCCCAGGAGATAAGTACAATGAAATGCGTTGGGTGGTGATTAGAGGTGAATGGATGTGTTCTTTTATTCCTTGTTAGCCTTTTCTTTGGTTTACTTTGTAGGGCTGGTTTCCCAATTGTCAGACATACCCTTGTCAAGCAAGAGTCAAATTAAAAAAGGCTTTCCACAACTTGCGACGAGAGGACATTCCGATCAGAAAAAAAGAGAGAAAAACAAAAAAAAACATTCCTATTCAAGCAAAGTGCTCGTTGATGGGGAGTCTGACTGTGTTCGAGAATTTGAACAAATCGAAAATGCCAATATGAATCTGAAAATGCCTACACAGAGTTCACTGATCCATGGGTTCTGTTTGATTTTATTTTACATTGTCAAGAAATGAAATATTTGTTTTTACTTGAATTTTTTTTTCTTCATATTTATCTGCGTCACAGCCACAGATAGTCACACAGGGCAGCGATGAGCTACAAGAGAGGGTGGTGGTAACATCCAATATTTGCACATGTTCTTCAGAGGGCAATGAGGTTTGCATTTAAAGACAGAGCAGAGCCTTTGTTCAGAAACCACCTTAACTGATGTGCGTTGCAGTGGTTGGTCAGTTTTCTATGGTGCTGGCTTCAGGCCGATTGTCTGTCAGTGAACACATGTGACCCCTGTGAGCTTTGCTGCTTTGAATCATTGGCAAGGGGGCTCATCAGCCAAACAGACATCAGCACAACACAAGAGACGGATGATTTTTGTTTTGTTTTGTTTTCATGGGACACGTTACTTTGCCAACAGCAAGGTGTCTTCGACTTAATGCTTGAGTTTTTTTTTCATGATGGTATGTGACTTTGCTGAGTGTATGTTTGTCAGACTGAAGAAAAATAAGGGGGATCTAATGTTAAAGTGATGCTTTTCAGTAAAACTTGGCAATTTAATGACACATTTGCCAAAACATCCCCGTCTGAATATTTGATATGACCTCTTCATTTTGCCTCTGTTTGCCTGATGTAAGCTCTCTCCCAAACTTAATGGTTGTGATTTTCTTTCCTGCAATTTATTGTTGCATGTGTTATATATTGAGACCACCTTTTTCAATTTGTGTTTGATATATTTTATGGGGTGACCAGACCCGCAAAAGGGGTTTTTCTAAGATTAAGAGATACTGTATTCCAAAGTGAAGAGAGGACAGAGGAGGAGGTGTGAAGACATCAAGAAAAAAGTGTCAATATTTTTATTGAGTTATTGTTGTCTTTTTGCGCTGCTAAAAGCTATGAATTTGTTTCATTTATACAAAAAATAACATTACCTAGTTGTGATGTGTCACTTGAGTGTGCTGCTATTTTATAAACATTTGTATTATAATATAATTATTTTACTGCTTAAGAGATACATTCAGAGAAAAAAAAAACGAAGTAGATGGTGATAGAAGAACATGAAATGAGTATTCGACTGGAAATGTTCTTTGTACAGTTTGACAGTTTGCTTAGATAGCATGTCTCCTTTCCCCCTTTTTTTATCTTATTTGCTCTCCTTCTTCAGTCACATTCTGCATCAGTGGTATTTCCTATACCTCAGGATTACTGGACAAAATAAAACACAAACAAATCCATCACCTATACCTCTGCAGTTAGGTAGCCTGGAACGGAGGAGATACAATACAGTGGGGGTGGAGGAGGAAAAGCAACAACACATTAACATTTTTGTGGATGATTCCCACTGTTTTAGTGGGGAAACAACTTGCTCAGTGAGATGGGAAACAGGAAATATGCAAGGTTTCCACTTGGACTTAACCTATAGTGGAGGGGGGGCATGACAACATTTCTCCGGGGGTGTTTATTCCGTAGATAGTTCAAGCATGTTCATTTCTGTTCATGTTGGTGCTACATCTGACTTGTTGTGTGCGAGAGAGGGGAAAAATAAACAGCATTCCTATGATGGCCAAAGTACAGTTCTTGCTTTATACAACCACGATCACTCTGAATGTCAGTAAATATGGATTCTGTATGTAAGAAAGACATGTTTTGGTCTGAAATATTGTTTGTGCGCACCATTGTAACTGCCACATAATAATGGGTTGAGCTACACCTGTCATGTCCAACCATAAATATTCTGATATCTGGAAGTTTCAATGGTGCAGATTTCCCTTTGAGTTGCCCCCCCTCCACTATAACTCATATCATGTACCTCAAATGTCTGTTGCACAACCTCTGTTCAATAAACTTCTGCTTTAAAGGGTGTGACACCACATCAGCTCACTATTTCCCACGCCTGTGTTCCTTTTAAGCTGTGTGTCTAATTGTTTCATGATCAGTACAGGAGTGTGTGTGTGTGTGTGTGTGTGTGTGTGTGTGTGTGTTTGTATGAATGAGTGAGTCAGCAATGATACTACAGAGCAAAGTTCAGCTGTAGCACTTAATCACTTGAAAGCCACACAAAGCAGTGATGACGAACGTGGAACCATATGTCTTCCCCAGGCCAGAATGTGAGGAAGAGCAGTTATAAACACTCCCAGTAAATGTGTACATGCAGGAAAAAGGGATGTATTGATTTTCCAGGTCAGTCACATAAATCTGCCAGCAAAAGTTGAGGATATGTGCTGGTGGAGAAAAAGACTCTCGACCACTGACCACAGTTGACTGAGAGACAGACGTGATGGAGAACTTACAGTTTATAGAGATCTGCATGCTGCATAGCCTGTTGACCTCCTGCTGCACTCCTTCTCATTCATCAGGACACATTATAGCTGCTTGCATGGTTTTTGTGGTATGGTGACATATATTATTGAATCTAGTGGTGAGCAAAAAGGATGGTTAGAACTTAGGACACAGATAAAAAATCTGGAAAATCTGGAGAAATGTCACAAATAGAGAAGGACTTCTGTTTCAAAAGAAAGTGTGTCAACATGTGCCCTCTTGTGGCAGCATTAATTCAAGCATAGTTGAGTCATTCACAGATATTATGACCAATAGACTTGTTGCCAACAGGTCTGTTTGTCATGATACTCTCCAAACAAGTCTGTTGGAAAAGAACTTGATGTAAAGTAATAAACTAATGTCAGGCAAGACGTAGCCCAGTAGTACCTTCCTACAACAAGCATGTATGTCTGTTTAGAGAGGGGTCATGCCCTTTCCAGGGGACTGCTCTTAATATTTTTAAGCACTGAGGAAGGACTTGTTTTTTTTTGTTTCGCAGGGGGGCTGGAGCCTATCCCAGCTGACATTGAGCGAGAGGCGGGATACACCCTGGACGGGCCACCAGACTATCACAGGGCTGACACATAGACACAGAAAACCATTCACACTCACACTCACACCCACAGGCAGCATAAGCCCCGGTTTCAACGAACACTTTTGGTATGGTACCTTTGGACCCAAAAGTAACCCTTCAGACATGGTACCTAGACCCTAGCATTTCCATCGTAAACAGTACTTTTAAATGTGGGCGGGGTTGTGGTCACTCACTGCTGCATCCAGCTCTGACTGTATTTCCTCATTACCCATGACACAGATGTAAGTCTGCACCTTGTTTATCGTCCACAGAACGAGGCTGCATGCTGACATGTTCAGAACAAAATCAAACAGGCTGCAGTGAGAGTCTCTCTCCATGGGATATTCAAGAATAGCGGGTTTGTGCATTTAGTCCTTCTAAAGCAAGCTCGGGGGTTTAGTAATGCCAGAGCCAACAGGAACGATGCTCCACAACACTTTCTTTTCCTCCGAGTGAGGATTAGAATATATGCAGTTCACATAACCCAGTCAAAATTAATATATTTAAACGCTTGAAGATCCACTCATTACTAAAAGTGTCTGTCCTATAAAAACTAAAGTAATGGTCAAAGTTGTCACAGTGAACTTTAAGGTGTGTTGACTGAGTCATGACCATCAACTCATGCGTTGAGTAACATTACAAGTTAACATTCCACCGTGACTGTCACCGGCAGTCGACCCAGTGAATTAAGTTATTTTTCTCTCAAACTCCAGCTGCTGCAACCTTCCATTTTATAGTTAAAGTCTACTAATAAAACAGTATGAACATTAGTTAGTTAGTTAGTTAATTAGTAGTTACATAAGACTCAAAACCAGCCACAACTCAGCCCTGAGCAAAGTGACTGTTCACTATTGACCATTTGACTGACTGCAGTGTTCACAGCTCCACCTTTTAGTGTCAGATCTGTGTGTTCGGTACCCCAGCAGAAGGGCTACCAAAAATCGATACCATCCACAACTTCTCACAGTAGAAACAGGAATTAAGCATAGGCTACTGAACCTAACCTGCATGTCTTTGGTCTGTGGGAAGAGAGACTCCCCTTGACACAGGGAGAACATGCAAACTTTACACAAATGGACTAGTCAATGAGTTCAAAACCCAACCCTTGCCGTGAGGCAACAGTGCTAACCACTGCACCACCACTATATTTTATTCATTTTAAATACCTCCTGAACCCCAAATCCCCAAACAAAAAACAAAACAAAATTATCATTGGATTTTCGATTTACGGTTACTAAACACCTCATGGGGGAAAAGAAAAATCATTTAAAAAACTATGGTTATTTATGGTGGATTTAGTGGTGCATGGTGTAGCCTATTTATGGTGCTCAGGGAGGCTCAAGGTTAAATTAATAATTAAATAAATAAAACGAAGTCACACCGAAGCCACGCCCCTTTAGATAAGTAGAGCACAGTCCCCAAACGTCTCTGGTGTTAAACATGTCACCAATAACTTGTACTAACCCACTACTTGTTAAAGTAGCCTAACTCAGACACTGCAGCTGTGGCGTGTTCTGCCAACAGTGTTGAATTTTGTGTGAGACGTTTCCTCTGCAGCCGAGACGTGTAGGACCAACGTTAGTCGTCTTCAGGGCAGTTTAACCACCTTAATGCGACATTACTCCGTCGTTAACCTCCAGAGCATGAAGGCGCTAACGTTTGGGATAACTCTTGCCCGACAGTAAGTGCATTTGACAGTCATATTTAGTGTTTATGGTAAATGTCATATGTTTAGCACAGAGGCTCCGAGTGCTGCATGTCGCTCCCATTTATAGAAGAGCACCTATGAGCTAGTTTTATAGGCGAAAATAAATAATATGTCGTCAAATTCATATAGGCCTATGTGGATAATTAATATACATATGTGGGAAATTGATAGCAAACACACGTGTAAAGCTTCGTTGGAGAGTCCAGCTGTACTTTCAAACTTGGTTACATGACTGAAGTCTGTGGTTTGCATTCATTTAGCATTAGCTATTTAGATGCTAACCCCAGCAGGTGTCACTCACTACTGATAGACACAGAGAGACCAGAGAGGTGTTAGCCTCAATTTCCAACATAGCTTAATTTTGTAATAGCATTAGCATACGCAGAACAGTTATTTCAGCCTCTTAGCTAACGGGCAGCTAGCAAGCTTTAAGGGCCCATGTTAAACTCCCAGTCCTCTTCATGGTACTCTGTAACATTACACTCACCTCTGGTTCAGTGTGTGGACACTGCAGTACCTGATGAGGACCACCAGAGGTCAGCATTAATCAATAAATGAACTCCCCCTATTAAATCACAGTGTTATTATCAGGTGAAACCAAATCTGTCAAATGAAACATGGACATATGGTTCTCAAATTTGGTTTAATATGAAAACAGTTTGAATGTTATGATAATAAACGTATGAGATGTAAATTAAACCCACCTTTTAATATTATAGACTGTTTCTGAGTCACAGACAGAACAATTTATACAATTTATAACACATCTGAGTGTCAGGTAAAGTTATGCAAATAAAACCAGAATCACTAAGACACTGCAGATGAAAATTAGCCAGCAATAATTTCGATATTTGATTAACTGACTAACTCAGTTACTTTAGACTCGACCAAAACTGGTTCCAGCTTCTCTAGTTCAAGATTTGCTGCTTTTTTTCTTGTATTTATTGTAGATTAAATATTGTTTGGTTTGGGACTTTTGGTCAGACAAAAGCAATTTGAAGACTTTAAGTTATTTTGGGTTTTGGGAAATTATGAAAGGCAGCTCAGTGTTTTCTGATTTTTTTCATAGTCTAATATGTTGATCAATCAAATAATTGATACATAAATTGATGTCTAGTTGACAATGTCATAACAACTGTCAGACAGACAACTTCTAATAAAAAGTTACCATGCCAGAAAATTTGGGCCATCAAGTGCAGTGACTGTAGGTGCGACCATCTGCCTACTGAAATGTGTTTGAGCAAAACAGTTATACAACAAAGATATCTCCTTATGCATATATGACAATGGGCATGACATCAAATTTCTGAGAGTCAAACAGTAGCTTCTTTACCCAGTCTGTTTATGACATTAGCTTTTGTGCTTCAATATAAAAACTATTTATGTCCTGCAGTGGGGAAACACAGTACAATAAAGAAGGCCTGCTACAAGGTATGACTGAAGACATCTGCGCCAAAAAAATAATATCACTCAATCTGTCTTTTTCTTCCTTGTCTTACCTTCATCTTTCCCTCTTCCTCCACACAGGCCAGGCTATAGATTCACCCTTGTCTGACATCGGGCTGCAGCAGGCTGAGGCTGCAGGCCGTTACCTGAAAGATGTCAAATTCAGCAACGTGTTTGTCAGTGACATGCTGCGGGCCAAACAGGTACGATGCTTTTGTTTTACAGTGGGAGGTAGCGATGAATCTTTAGATAAAAATCAATCAAAACCCTACAGGGTGTGTTTATTTTATTGTTTGATTAGAGCTCACATCTGGGGGGGAAAAACCAAAACTTTATAAAGCTTCACCTCTTCTATAGAGAGATAATGACAATATGTCACAGTGTGTCAGTATGTGATGAGATGATGATGATGATGATGATGATGATGTGTGTTTTTTCTTCCAGACTGCTGAAGCAATAATGAAACACAACAGTAGTTGTTCTGGTCTACAGATGGCGTGTGACCCTTTACTTAAAGAGAAAGTAAGTGACATACGTTGCGTGTGTGATTTTACAGCAAAGTGTTTTCTCACTTAAACATTTACTTATTAATAAAAACACTGAGTCATGCAGTTATTGACTTGTTGTTTTTCAGAGCTTTGGGATAGCAGAGGGGCAACGGGTGCAGGAAGTGAAAGAGATGGCCAAGGCAGCCGGTCAGTCGTTTCCAATCTTCACTCCTCCAAACGGGGAGACGCAGGAGCAGGTGAGGCTGGGGATGTAGCTGTGATAGAAGGATTGATCTGTTTCTCTGTTATTTCATTATTTATGTGGGTATTATTCATTTCTCTCTCTTGCCTCCTCCCTGTCATTTAACATTTATGTTTGTCTATCTCACTCTTGTCACTGTCTCTTCTTGGAAGAAATTGCTGAAGATGGTACAGCATGGCATACTTTGCACAGGATACCATTAATAATAGAAGCTTTTATTTATTTACTTACTTTCCTACATACTGATCTCCAAGTTTTGCAGTGTCTTCGCATGTCGCTTGAAGTTTGAAAATAAAACGCAGTCAGTGTGTAAATCAGCATCGAATCATCATCAGAAAATCCTGATACGAAATCACTACTCCCCAACACTGCACAGGGGTGTATGAAAACCTTTATATAGTTGTTTTGTAATTTTAAAATGATCTCAAACAAATAGACTTAGAATTGGAAAGACCCTCTTAACCCTTGAGATACTTATGATAGTGAAATTAAATCTTTATCCTCATTTAACTCCAGTTATAGATCCGACCTGAATGCCCTGGTGCAATACACACATGTGACCACTAGGTGGCAGAAAACGCTAATTTCCTCAGTTAACCAATTTTTCTGAATGGATGTAACATGCTGGCTCAGGGCCTCTTTGCATCCACATGATTGTATATCTTTGGCATCTGCCAGAGCTCTTGGTTTGAATCAGGAGGATCAAAGTACATGCCCTTTCACTGTCAAACAACTGCAGAGTGTTCGTCACTACCCCGATTAAAAAGTCACCACTTAGCTTTGTGTTATTTGTGTTAGAGCCTGCGTGGGAGGACAGCCTGTGTGCGGGGGCGTCGGAAGGAGGGATGTTCTATTTCAAAAATACCTCATCAGGCTTCATCCATTAGATCTTGGCTTGGACGTTAACTCTGGTCCAGCCCAGTACGTGACCAGCACATCATGATGATGATGCAGATATACAAAGATAGATTTGACGCAAGCAGCGAGCGCCCCAATCAGTGTCGACCACAGGCCTCCCTCCCAGCTTTCCTAAACGAGTTACAGGTTGTTGCATCAGGAAGAAACCGAAGTCAGCATGTGTGATGTCGATGGCGTTGTGCCATTGTTGTTTTGAATTTAACAACCTTTAACTTTTATCCTTCACAGTCGCAGGCAGTCACATTTCATTGACATGTGCTCTTAGTGTAGTAAGAAAATGTAAGAGAAGCATGACGCAGTTTATAACAGGTTTTTGCTCTGTTCAGGTGACGGAGCGGGTCAAAGAGTTTCTGGAGAAAATGCTTCAGCAAATCGGGGCTGAACACTGGCGTGACAGAGGGGAGGATGGAATCTCAGAAACATCTCCTGTGGAGGGAAAGGCAGACGATGGGGTCAGGGGTGTCCCGGTCCACGCTTTGGTTGTCAGCCACGGGGCCTACATGTGTGTGGCGGTGCGCTTCCTTGTGGAGGAGTTACACTGCTCCTTGCCTCCAGGTTCTGACAAAGCACACTTGTTCTCTTTAAGTCCTAACACAGGTCTGTGTCGGTTTATACTAAACATGCGGAAAGAGGACGACAGGTTCAAATTGTCCGGGATCCGTTGTGTGTTCGCTCACAGAGGGGACCATGTTAAACAGTAGGAGAAACATACAATGTTAAAAAGCTCCACACACTCAACACTGACAGTTTACAATTGTAAAAGATTTTATTTATAGGTTCTGTATTTATTTTTCATTTGGTGCTCAGTCACCTCACGGCACAGTTTGATCACATATTGAAATGGATGGATCAAATCCTCGTTGTTCAATGTAAGCATGTTTTCACAATGGAACTGTGAAACAAAAAAATGTTAGGTCAAGTGTTTAGGTGCTATTTATTATTATATAGCTGAGTGGCTCTCAGCCTTGTCTTGTATCAAGGATCCCTGAATGAATAAAACAGTAGGTTATGGACCCTCACTTGAAAAGATATAACTTAGGGGACCTCCATCTGAAAAGACTTAGGTCATTAGATCCTATGATCTGAATAGTCACTCTTGTGACTCTAACTCACATTGGGCTCGCTTCTATAGTGAATTAAATAGTGATGATAAACTATTCCCCATTTTTCTTGGGAACCCCTAAAATGCTTAAATTAATTGAATTTGAATTGAATCTGGTTTAAATTCACCAAGATAAATAATTAAATACAGCTGCATTATTTTTTTACAGTGGACTCCAACAAAATCTGTTTTACATTCAAGCTCTGAATGCTGGTTCATAAGTTGAGCTATGTCATTTAACCTCAGGTAGATGGTTTGTGTTGCAGGGCAGTGTCATCATCACTTTGTTACTGTCTGGCTGTTCATTACTGTAAATGCAGGCAGCTTTTTGCTCTAATGAGTTCGTGTTTCTATATTTATTCTCCGGAAGTTCAGAGATCCTTTGCAGGAACACGGAGCAGGACTGCAACAGTGTTGACTTTTTTGGAAATCAGTGACTTTGTCATTGTTGGGAATTAACGCTTTGGTCAACAAGGGCAAGTGCATTCAAGAAAGAGTGCATGCATGTTGTGTGTTACTGAAGTATGGATGCACTGTTTCTCTACTTTTCATTCCTCTCCCAGTGTAAAACAAAATCATGTGCTGACTGCTGAGCTGGATTGTATGAAAAAACATTGTGCAGTTTCTATTGCTGTTGTTACTCTGATTCTGTAACTGAAAACACTTTATAATGTAGGAAAACTGTCAGACTTTACCAGGTTAGTCTATTTTTTAAATTAGGCAATGTAGCTGTTAATGTTTCTGTACCATAGTGGGATTTGTAGAAACTTGCCAATAGTGATAAAAGATCCTTTTCAGCCGAAACTCCCTAAAAAAACCCCGATATTCAATCTGTGCTGGTTCTCATCTGTTCATATTTGCATTATATACACCCTTGAACTTTACATTTTGATTTACAAACATGTTCTAGCCTAGAATATATCGTTTCAGTAAGTATGTATCTTCCTTTGTATCATTATCTACAATATTTGACATGCATTTCATTTGGACCGAGGCAGTATTATTAGAATCAGGATTATTATGCCTATTAGTATTAATAGGATGTGTCCCCCCCACATAAATAAACTGGTTGTACTACTGTGGTGTACTGCAGGTCTGCGTGTGATTTCGGCAAGTGGTGTCAGCGTACCACAGCAAAAGCCAATGTCCGGCTCACTAAAATGGCCTTCAGTCATCAAAACCTTAAGAACTCCTAGTGATTTTTCATATTTCTCTAAAATGGTCAATTTTACCTGACCCCTCTTGAGGCTTCGGTCGCAGAAGGTGTTGATTAATGTTGAGTAGCCAAGCATGGCGCTGATTTAGACATTATTTGTCCAGGTCTAATATTTGCCAGTGACATAACTAATTGGCTGTGCGGATAATAACAATGTGACTTTTGTGGCCTTTCTTTGGGAAATAATTGGATGGTGAGCTAAAGAGTGAGCGGCAATTATCTGTTGTTCTAGCAGGCTGTGTGCAGTGACCATAATGTCTGTGGCCAGGGACATTTTAAATGTTAAAGTAATTCTTAAGTGACTCGTTGGTAGCCGTAACTTTGGTAAGGCACCCCAATGAAAATGTTAAACTAAGAGGGGAGGAAAGCAACATTTATTCCCAGTGTCGTACAGACAAATCAGACAGACGATCCACAGAATAGTCACCATTTATTTTTCCACATTAGAAACAACACAACTTGAAATATATAAATAATAAAACAGAAGGCTAAGAAGGAAGTCATTTAACACATTTCAATAAATAAATACCTTTTCATCGCTGTGACTACTGGTGTCCGGCACCTGACATTATTTGATCCTGTTTATATCTATGTTATGGCTACAAACAAATAGCAGATGTTATTTTATTTTTTTTCATTATGCGCTGGTCTATTTTTGTTAAGTTTGTAAACTCCTGTCATGAAGCTTTACTGTATCAACACATGTATGTATAAATATTCATAATTACTTACAGATTACACACTTTTACATATGCAAAACAAACATTGCCACATCTGGCCCGAGGTTTAAAATTTAACTGACAATAGAGGTTAAAGGACAGCAGGACCGACGCTGGACCAAACTTGCTGCATGATTATGTAGAATGTTGCCAAACTTATCCTTCGTCTGCTGTTCAAACAGAGGGTCTGTACAAGCTGCTGTGATGTAACACGGTTTGTGAGTACATTACCGAGCGTAATGGTACCGTAAAAACAAATTCTGAACATTTTGATTGAAAGTTTTTATAAAATGCGGTCTCTTTTCTCAGAAGTTGTAAAATCTCGAATGCTTTCCTGTGTAAGAAATGACCCTTGTATGTCATTGTGCGGCTCTCACTCACACTGCAGTCCACAAATGCAGTATCTACTCTGACCAAGCAGTCAAACATGAAGTGAGATTTCAGAACAAACATGAAGACCTGCAGCCCTTCTTTGACATTTCACTCATTAAACCCAAGTTCAGTATCTTAGTCTTGTTCTGCCCGGTCTGCAATATTAGTCTTGACAGGACTGACAGGTCCGTTGGACTGTAAGACCCGCAGGGGGTCGTCACAGGAGGTGATGGTCTCTTTGGACACAGCACTGGCCTGGTCCTGCTCAGGCTGCCCGTGATCTGCGTCCTTGTGATCCGTGGCAGGATGTGAGGGATGTGACTGTGATTGTAATGGATCCGAGGGGTTCACCTCCTCGCTCCTCCTCTGTCTCTTCACCAAGGGACCCAGGAGCCTCTTCACCAGGGCTGAGGCGGGTTCAGGCGGCTCCTGGTGAGCAACTCGCAGCTCAGCTCCCTCCAGTTTGAGCAGCCGGCCCCCACTTGTAGAGTAAAACACATCACGGTGGTTCACCACATCTAACCAAATGCGCTGGAAGAGACAGTCTTCTCTGTTTTTTTGCCTCTGTTCAGTAGAAAAAAAGCAGACAAAAATGTTTAATGTTACTGTTTTATTTCCTAGCGTCACTCAAGTGAAGTGCATCTAAAAAAATACTCACAGAGTTGTACAGCTCTCCGTTTGAGTCCATGCAGAGGAAGCGTTTTCTTCTCAAGTCAAATATAGACACAAAGTTGCCTGAATCTTTTCTTACTGGCAAGATAACTGCAAGAAAACAGGTTTAAACATGCCGTCATTAGTTATGAAAATCTCATATACTGAATATTACGAACAGTTTAAGAAACATGTTTCAACATGAACATGTCTGGCTGCCAGAGATCTTGTTTGTTTGTATAGATGACATGCAGAATATGCACCTAAATTACAACATATATTTGTACATTTATCCATTTCCAGGATTTTATCTTGTGTAGCCATAAAAACATTTATTGCCCATTGTTTTATATTTTAGAAACATTTGGGGACATATATATGTAAAGCATGCTATTGCCCTTTGAGAAATGAAATGGTGCTGTTAGGTGTTCAAAAGGCTTTTATTTTGTGAATTAATGAATGAATCTGTAATGAAACAAATGATATCTTTATGGATCTAGGCAGACTTACCCATAAAGTCTCTGTGACTGCCTTTGCTCATTGATCCACTCAGTTCCAAGTAGAAACGTCCCGTCCCAGCAGATGTTTCCACATGTGCCTCCGTGTTGAAGCTGCTCTGCTGATGTTGTAGAAGTTGCTCTGGGTCCCGGAGCCTCGGTGCACAATCCACCGGTACACACACATGTACGGCAATCAGGATGAGCGAGAAGAAAGCCGGGTGCATGATCAATGGGAATGCCGTGCTGTCTTTGCTCCTAACAGCACAAATGTTAAGGTTTGGTGTGTGAGCAGCTACTGGAGGAGGAGAAAGTCCAACAGGTCTATTTAAACAGAGGGTCGATGAACCAGCTAACTCATTTACCAAAATGACAGCCTACCTGTTTTTCTTTGGTTATGAGGAGGTGGAGGAGCCTATAGCTGACGTTCCTGCAGGCTCTAACTGGTAAAATACCATTTTATCTGCTTAGGAGACAAAAGGTTTATAACTCTAACTGGAAATACCTCTGTGAGAACTTTCTGCTGTAGATGGCTGTAGATTATTTACTCTGTTGAAAGCAAAAAAAATAAAAATCTAACACAAAGATTAAACTTGTGACTCCAGAGGCAGAGGAGAGGATGAAGAGAGCAGAAGATTTAAAATGATGAAGGAGACGGTGACTCAACTTCACTCATCTGTGTCTTTAAACAAGAAAAACTAAGGTAAGAATAACAAACTTCCCAAACTACTTGTATAATCTTTATTTTTTGTACTTTACTGATTGATTTGTTTGAATCAGACTTTGAAAACAACAAGTAGAGTTGGGATTCTGGCACACACAATTCACCTGCCTGCAAAGTTCATGGAAGGGGAGCTCTTAATTACAAAACATTTAGTATAAAGAACAACATGTTCTCAAGCCCACAGGGCAAAATCAGTAAATGATACCTTTACGACATATAGGTAGAAATTACTGATCATTGATGGTGATTTAATTCTTTTGTGTCACACCTCTCCAAGGAAAATGACTCATGCCTTGCTTATGAATTAACTACACACATCCCCCGCTTCTCACTCCCTTTGTGGCCGCATTTTTTGGTGGTTTTATATTTTTACCTCCTTAAAGAAGTGAGAAAATTCCTCACCATTCATTCGTTTATTTATATTCTGAGCCTTAAGTAATATTTAGAGCAAGTGTCAGATGGTAAATGCCAGCACAGCCTGTGTACCATACAATGAGATGCGACTTCTCATAGACATACCAAACACATAAAACAGTCATGTTAATTACACACACAACATTATATCCACTGGGATTTACATCTCAGTTAGCAGCACACTGATTTAAGTTTAACAACAGGATAGAGTGAAATATAAATTAATCCTTCAGCCTGTAATGGTTAAGTGGAGGAACTCTAAATCGCCTATTTGTTAGAAGTTTGTAGTCTCTGTTTAAAACATGCAACGAGTCAGATGAGTTGCTTTAAAGGAGTGAGCTACAGGTTGGTACTCTTAGCACAAATTTTGACTTGATAATATAGTTTGGTTTTAAGTTTTACAGATAGGCTGCTGAGCCAGATCGTACTGCGGTACAGCAAGACACTCTGAATCAATGATTTAGAAAACTGAAAAATAATCTGGCTACTGCTCCAAAAGATCTGAGGCTACGAAGAAAGTAAATAAGTTGCTGTATCCTCTTGCGAATAAATTCTAAATGAGGAGTCCAAACAGGTATTTGAATGAAGAGACTGTTTCAGCATTGTGAATGTCACTACTGTATAGGTGCATATTAATGAGCAGAGTTATGAATATACATTTTGGGCTCCCTGGAAGAATATGACACCACAGAGAAAGATTAAATGTAGGACTAATTAGAAACTTTATGACAGCACAGCACCTTGCCCCCACCCCAGCATAATGTGGTCCCATTGAATCAAGGCCTTTTGCCCACTAAGACTGTTAACAGGGCTTTTTGTTGATGTTCCTAGTGATTGACTGTTATCCAGGTGACTCCTTGTAATGTAGTTTGTTTTGTTTATGTAATACTGTCCTAGTATTGCAATGTTTTGTACTGCACTGTCCTTCGTCTGTTTGTGTATTGTATAACCCCTAATAAAATCTAAATATAAAAAAAAAAAAAAAGATTCAATGTAGGACTCAACCTCTTGAGCAGTGATAGTATTGTACTTATTGCTGAGGCCAAAAAACAGGAACAAAAATATTGCTTTATTTTAGGCTACAGGTCTGTTATTTCCAAATCATGTCTTGAAACTATCCTGTAATGACATACATAAGTTTACATGTATGTTTACATGTACATAAATAGAGATGAAGGTTATTAATTTGCTGTGTTGAGTTGGAAAAGCAGTTTATTTTTCAGAGGAATTTCCTTAAAATAATTGTTCCGTTTAAACCAAAGTAGATATTCATTCCTCATTCATTTATTATCAGAAACTTTATTCTTGATATATGTTGACCTGAAGTTTGACTTCTTTTTTGTTGTTGTTGTTGACATTTTTCAACATTCACTTGACCAACTGTGCACTGACTAAAAGACTCTATATGTGATGTTAATTTAGCATTTAATTCATGGTGGACGAGCCAAATTACAGTTATGTCCAGTTTACCAGGAAATGACAAAAACAATCCTATTACTGCAATTTGTACTAATTTCTGTTTCAGTTTCAGTTCAGTTTTTCACATTTACTTTCACAACTGTCAAAATGTTGCCCTTCCACCTGTTGTCAGCTCCACCAGTAGAGGGCGCCACATACTGGCTCATGGTAATTCATTGAACATGACTTTGACTTTAGGTTTAACATTTTCCTCCCCAGTCCCTATAATAATCCTATAATAAATCTGTCCAAGGGTCAGGAAGCATGACGAAGCAAACTTTAAAGCATTAAATCACAACAGCTTTTACAAAATGTCTTTTATTATCATCTCAGGAATACAGTTGACTGCTGTGCACAGCACATACGTACAAAAATAAAAGGAAAACCATTTGTAATATAGTATTTTACGTACTCATCATCATATTTTTTTTCAGAAACAAATGATTGGAGAAGTCTGTTGTTTCAAACTAATTTACAATCATTTCAATAATCGGAACTAAGGCAGAAGGTGAGGTATATGTTAAAAAAGAGGAGGGGGACTCAGAGGAAGCACTCTCCCCTCAGTGCAGGAATAGAAAACTGAGAGAGAAACACAAAGGCTGCCGGCACACAGGGACACACGCGCACACAGAGACACACACACACACACGCACGCATACACAAATCTGATCCCAGATCCTCCAACAGACCTCCAGTTCCCTGTGAACCAACACATTTTAAAACCAGCTGAACAGGTATGATAAGCACAATGGCAGAATCCAGACACTGGATCCTTAATCAAACGGCTGAACTGCTACGTAGTCCGTTCAGAACTCTATATGCATAATGCAGAATGAAGCAAATAAAGGTTCATGTTGAAATGTGACACACCATTAACGACGTTCTCTCAGTACAACCTTTTGTGCCTCCAAAATAACATCATGCAAAAGTTGTAGGACTTGTAACAGAGTAATATTTCTCAAGCTTTGAAAATGTGACACCGTGCCGAGTTGTTTTTGGAGTAAACAACTTATCAGATTTCCCTTACTACTTGAGAAGCCATTGTGACTTTACAATTCCCATTCAACTCATGGCTGGTTGTGTCGACAGTGTCCTCTGAAACATACCGTAAGAAATCAGAAGTGACATACAGTAATAAACACAATGTTGTCATCAAAAACAAGTGCTTGTGATCTTGCATGTCGGCTTGTTTTGATGAAAGTGTAGCGAGGGAAAACAGCATCCCTGCTCAGTAAATTGCACTCCATTAAAAAAATTTAATTAAATAAAAATGCACCTTTTGTATATTTTGGCTAATCAGCCAAAATACGTCCTCAACCAAATCCTCACTGCCACAAAATCAGTCCAGAAAAAAAAGCTACAAGTGATCATTTTCTGATCATAGTGATCGCATAAAGACTCACCAGTCACAATGAGTAACAAGATGCTCAAGGCAAAACCCCCCAAACACAATTATCAGTGGTGACAATATTTAAAAACGATAAACATCCTGGGAGTGTCAAGTTGCTCTCTTGGATCACAGTATTCAGTCCACCAGACAACTTGTATGACTCAAGTGTCCCTTTCCTGGAAGCATTTGATTCTTTTTAAGTGGCCGTTTGCTACATAACTACCAGCTCAAATCACAGTCAGTGCTTTCTTTTGACAGACATCCCTCAGTAGCCTCTGTGTCGCCTCTTTCCATGCCTCTCGTCTTCATCCTCTCCTTTGAGGGAGAGCACAGTACATCAGCTTGCACAGTCAGACAATGCCCTGTTATTCCTGACTCAAGGTAAATTGATCTGATACCATCTCTACTGTCGCTTTGGCAGAAACAGAACATGACAGGAGCGTGCTCAGTTGGACACACACACACACACACACACACACACACACACACACACACACACACACACACACGCTACAAACACTCACTCTGACCAAATACTGCACATTCGCCTCTGCTACTAGACATAAGCTGGAGCTTAAAGGGCACGTAAACCATTGCTCACAGACATTCTGTCAGTGCGTTACAGTAATGTTAGAAAGGGCATGAGGTAAAATATGATAACATATATCTATAGCTTGCTACTTTTCTTTGATCATATTTCACCAAACTGGCCAGACTGGTGGTTTGCTACTTACAGAATATTGCAGGTCAAGTACCAAAATATAATCATAAATCATAAAAAAAGAAATCTAGCTCAATTGCACCAGTAGTACGAGACAGGAGCAGAATCTTTCATATCTTCATTGCACATTACAAGATGACCATTTTTGAGTTGAGCAAGAAATAGCATAACAGGTGCAGCGCTCCATAAAAGAACGAAAGTTGTTGAGATGGAGCAGAAAACACGCCTACATCACTAGCACAAAGGACAGAAAGCCCATATCTTCGACCTTGGTACAAAAATGGCTCAGATGAATGGAACAAGAATCTCAGGGCCCTGCGCTGACCGTCCAGTCTGACATCAACAAACGAGGGGGCCCACTTGTCTGATGCTCAGGTATTTTACCCTACATTATTCACATCCTCGCCAAGTTAAACAAACAACCAGTGCCACATGCAGAGTCCCATATAAGTCCTCTGTACATCATTGCTATCTTCATCTTCGCTCGCTCTTTGTCCTCCTCACCCTCCCCCCTTTTGTCTCCACAATGGAAAACTACAGTATCTGAAAGAGGAGCGCGAGCAGTTGTTGAATTCAAGTATGGTGTGCTGCGTACACAAAGCCTGAATGAACATCGCTAATATCACCCTTTGGTTCACTGCTTTTTGCAACATTGCTCATGTTTCACAAGACGTCATACTGTGACTCAGCGATCAATCTGAATGATGCATAATAAGTTGAAAAATCTGGGATCAATAAGCGCAATCCACATCATGTAAATGTCAGACAGAATGAGTAACCTGAAGTATTGTTCACATATCCCAGGATCATGAACTCTGAAGCAGTTCTCTTGAAACCAAACTACCGTATCTACACTTTTTTAAATGAATGCAGCTGAACATCATTACAGCGGACTGATAAGTCAAGAACATCCACTGTAACTTCACTCATTTCTGCATAAACATGTTACTTTAAGTGCCAAATATCATCAACAACAAATCTGTGAAGGTCAAACAGCTCCCCTCGTCACATTTGTACAGAAGCTGAAAACGTCCGTGCTTGCAGTTTTGTTTTTTAATGCCGTTATCACGAGATAACAAAGCTTGTTTTCTCATGGTTATGGATTAAAGGTATTCTATGCAGGATTTTCCTAAAACATAATGTATAGACTCATCACTTATGACCCACGAGAAGTGTGTGGTGGTGTATTCATCTGCAGAGACTTGCCCTCTGCCTGTATCATCATATTTTATTTTTATTTTGCAATGTATGGGTTGTTCCAGGGCACAGCACGCAGGTGACCATATAAAAGGATAGGAACCAGGTGCCAGATCAAATGCAGCATGTGTCTAAGATGAAGCTACGAAAATCGTGGACACAGCGCCAGAAAAAAAAGCAAATATAGCAACACGAAACGCCAAGCCATCAAAGTTCATTCCAAAACGACAGCGATCTGGGGTAAGCTTTTAGTTTCACTGGAGATGCTGTTGACAAACAGTAACTGATAATTCCTGCATAGTATATCTTTAAAGTGTGTAGATTCTCGAGAAAACAAAAGGCCGATACGTCAGGATAACAAGATAATTTCTTACGAGAAACCAACATTTGTTTTCTTGAGATCGTTATCTAGTGAATATTTCTAGAGAATCAACATAAATCAACCTGTTATTGAGAGAAAACAAGCTCTGTTATCTTGAGATAAGGAAATAATTAACTCATGATCTTGAGTTAACGGCGTTTAAAAAAATAATTGCAGGCATGGCCGTTCTTGGCTTCCATACTTTTGCTATAAAATCAACATTTTCAAAAACAAATCGAATAAATTAGCAAAATATCAAGGCTACAGACCAGATGCAACAGATTTCACCAACTCAGTTTTAACTGAGGGGGGAATATACAGAAATTGAGGACATGTTGCTTCATAGTGTCAGGTCTATGATATTCCGTTACACAGACGCTCCCTTGACCTCCCACAATGAGAAAAAAACCTTTAAAATTGAGCAGCTCTCAAATCGAGCAGTTCCACATACATACTTGAAATTAATGCATGCCCACACATATACTACACACTTGCACACTCAATCTGGCCTGATGATCCGGCTACAAAATTTGTGAAAGTAAAACCTGGGATTGTCAAAGCTCCCTTGGACATGATAGGGGGGCGGGTGTGAGTGCTGACTCTAAATCTAGCTTTCCATATTAACAAGAGGCTCCACTGGGTCCTGTGCAGCATAGAGTCTCAATTACTTAATTGATCTAATTATGGAAAGAAAATAAAGTGGAGAAACCTCTGGCCCTCTAGGAATTGGGCTATAGCCCCCCGGTGGTGTCTGAGGGAGTGATGACTTGCGTTTCATTCCTATTTCTGACTTGAGCACCACATTTCTCGCATGCAAGGGTAAGGGGGCCGCAAGTAGGAATTCAAGGCACCGCCACCTCATGACGAAGCAAGAAAAACCACCGCCATATTTGCAAGTGCTCTAAGTTGACCTGACAGTGACAGAGACAATCGAACATAGAGGAAGGGAAATGCTCAAGTCCTCGATGGGTGAAAACATTTTCAGTAGACAGGCATTCTTCTCTGTAGAAATTTCATGCACACATTTCTCTTTTCCTTCTTCTTCTTCTTCTCAGGGTATGGTGCTTTGAGGTAATAACGTATCCATTTAATTTCCAAAAGGATGAACTGTCTTCCACTGACAGGGCAAGGAGTCAACCAATTCCAGCAAGCACCCATATAAACCGAGGGGATAAATGACACCTCTCCATCCCCGTCATATCACAAAATGATGAAAATCATAAAAGCAGCAAAGAATGGCATTTCCATAATTTCTAATACAAAGGAAGCTACCCAAATATACATATAAAGTTTGAATAAATACTATCAGATATAGTGGTATTTCTTTCTTTTACAGTCCATTTTTGTCTTTTGTGTTTGTACGTACGTATACGGTATTTATGTTACCTGGGAAATAATCCACATGTGCAAATAAGTTTGTTATTGCCAGTTTTTGCTCATCATATTCGGGGTAGGAAGTGCGTTACAGTCATGGCAGTGGTGGCCTTGTTGCCCCTCTTCACGCGGCCATGCTTGCTGAGTGCTATGTAGGAGCCTCTGTAAACCAGAGACTCGTAGGCATTGTAGTTGTTCGGGAGCATGCTCTCCTTGAACTTGCACTCGTCATGGAAGACTGTCTGGAGAGGACAAAGAGACACACAGCGTGCATTTTAATGAGCTGCTCAAGAAATAGACAGTTTGAAGCTGCAGTATGATGGCAGAACATTAAATAGCTCTTTAAAAAGATTCTGTGCAATGCACCAAAAATATAAAGCTAAATTTAGATTACACACAGCAATGGGAACAATGAATTTACGATTTGACAATGTGGAGTTATCTTTGTGCAATCTCACAGCAGCTGTTAAATATCAGGTGTATTCAGTTTGCTCCTTTAAAAATAGCTATTAATTTAAGTACAGTATACTATCTGCTGATATTTAACACATACAAGGAATTTCTCTGGAGTGGTGGTCTATTTACAGAAAAAAACAGAACCTTAATTAAATTAAACTGCTGGACTTAAAGGAATAGTTTAACATTTTGAGAAATTTTACTCATTCACTTTCTTGCCAAGAGTTTGATGAGAAGACTGACATCACTCTCCTGTCTGTACGCTAAATATGAAGCTATAACCAGGAGAACATTTGCTAAGCTTACCATAAAGACTGAAAACTGGCAAACAGCTAGCCTACTGTGTTCAAAGGCAACATCTGCCGTTATATCTTGTTTGTTTAATTAATCTTTCAGCAAATAGGACCACATAAAGACCATGACCTTTTCGTTCGTCACTGTTGTTTCACAGTGGTTATTGCACAGATTAAACAAACAAGATATGACATGTTCATTAGGTGTTGTAAATTCCAGATTTTTTAACCATTGCAGAGCCAGTCTCAACACTCTCTCATAGCTTAAGAACAGAATGGGTCCATTTCCACTGACTTCCAAGAAGTCATATATGACCGGCCCCAAAACAACATACATTACTGTTGTATAGGTCGCAGTTTTAAACACGTCCTCAACATGAAACAGTCGTAGTTCCACTCAAAAACAACTTGTTCAGGTTTAGGAAAAACATCATAGATTGGCATTAAATAAGTATTTTTGTCCATGATGTAACGTGAAGTATGTCACATAACATGACTCACATATGACACGTACATTCATCACTAGCGTAGCATGCTACACTTCAGGACCAAAACATCGGTCTCCTGGGCAAAAGTCCTGTGTTTGTTTGACCCATCCACCGCCACTCCTGCCCACAATATACGTAGGGGCTTCTTCGATAATTGTACAACATTACGCAGACTTTGAGGCTTTCTTTGCGTCACCTCGCTTTCTCCTCTCTCCTGTGATGAAATCTACAGCCACTAGAGGGAACCGCCTTGCAATTAACGTAACTGCGTGGTTGTTTTACAGTGAGAGTAGGCTGGCCAGACTAGCAGTTATCTCCTGTTTACAGTCTTTATGCTAAACTAAGATCATCCTCTCCTGGCTACAGCTTAAACAGGCAGTAATGAGAGTGGTATCAGTCTCTATTCCTTTATAATGAATGCAGTAAAAGCTTGGGGACACATTGAAACAAGACAATGAAGCACTGCAGTCACAGAAACTTTGAATGAATTCTACAATATCAGGAAGATTTTAGGTAGAAGAGTAACACTGATGACAATTTCCCACACAGAGCCCCTCTATATAAGACAATCTCTGAATACAGTATCTGCCACTATGAAGAACACTATGACTGCTCAGTGCTGACAGTGCATGACTTGTACAGTGTGCAGTAGCAGAGCAAAACACACGCCGTCAGAAGCCATGTGGCCTAATTCAATCTCTTATCAGATCATCAGCCCGCTCACAGGCTAACACTTCATCACTCATGACCAGATAACCGACTCACATTGTGTCTGTCAAATATGTTGGCCGCAGCGAGCAAACCAGCAGCCATATGTCAGCAGGGCTCTACTAAACACAATGTTTCCTCCCCCACCACCAGGAACATTTATTAATAGCTGTCATTGCTCTAGAAGCAAACAAATCACAGCTTCTAAAGGTTATCTACAGTAATTCTACAAATACATCTTATCTGTGTTATGAGGATAAAAGGCTCAAGTTTAATTTAATTTCAGTTTCTACCATAAAAATTACAGCTAAAACCTGCTTCTTGCAATGAATGATCTGTGTATATATATGTGTTATTGTGATCTAAACCTCACATAAAAAGTCCTCTTTCTCTGTAAAACTGCCAGCAGCATTTCATATATCAAAGGAAATGCATAAAACATCCAACACATTCAGCAGCAGTACGCACACACTGAGAAAAAGCATTGTTAAAATACAGTGGGAATTTGTGACACTGCTTTTTAGTTTCAGTTATAGTCCATTATTGCTGTGTGTACTTCAGCAATTTAAAGTTCCTTCCCATGTGTTGATTAAAACCATAGGCTACAAACTCATCTCTGACCATCAAAATTACATATCTTAACACCCCTTACTGCCTTAAAAGCCTGATAATGATGCTGAGAAATCCATACATTATCACTGATGATCTTAAACCTTGCACAAAATCCTTTATCTGCCATAGTCCCATCACTTTTATCAATATATAGTGCTATAACCACAATCAGAATGCCCTATATTTCCACGTTTCAGATACAGGTGTTATCTGAGGATGCATCAGATATGACAAAATCCCAAAGCTGCAGTGCATTGAGGCCTCTTTGGAGTGCTCACAATGCCTCAAACGTGCATATTTTACACACAGTAGCATGTTTTGTAGTATTGGAAGCTTCTGTACAGTTATAAGGTGTGAGTAACACTGTCCAGGCAACACCTCTTAGGACACAGATGTGATGTCAGGCATGTACATTTTTAGATTTAAAATGTATTTCTGCTATGAAAAAATATCAATGTGTGTTTTAGATGTGTTGGAGGTTAGAGAACGGAGAAGCTGCTGCTGCTGCTGAATTGGATGAGTTGAGTCTTTGCCTCCCAGGATGTGTGTGATGTGCACTGCCCTGCAAAATAAACGCTTTGCCGTTAAAATCGATTTCCAGCCCTGCTGACAGGTTTCATTGCGTCAGGGGGTTTTCCCTCCTTCCCACTCACACACACACGACCACATTACAGGCGTGTGCACTGAACCCTGCATCTGTTAACCTCATCATTATTTACCCATAGGCCACCAGGCCTCGCTTTAAATAGAGCTTTGCAAATTCCTGGTGAAATTAAAATATTGGGGATTTCGCAACGCGTAATGAGCAGCCCCCCTGCTGGCAGAGAGGGCAGCATCCCAAAATATGACTGGCACATTTTTTTTTTTAAAGAAAAAGAAAGAAAGGAAAGGAATAAAGGCGGATCAAGCTGCAAGTGCGACCTATTTCCAGGATCCCATTAACTAACATTGCTGGACAATAAATGGAATACTGTGCATACCTACCGTTCCGTATAACCTTCCACGGCTGTTCATTGCGACAAACAACTCACTCTTCACCCCATATAGGCTCACCACTCCTCTCTCCACCGTAGAGATCTCTATTAGACCTGATACAAGATAAAGAAATATTACATCAGAGTAAAATTAAAAAAAAAAAAAAAAATCAAATGAAATACCAACCGATCATCCTGGCTCATTCAGTGTCTTATCATAGTGACTGTAGCATTGTGCTCTCTCTGCGTCTATGGGTGTAACCTTGCAGATTGCTGCGCAGCATGCCGAGCCTTTGTTCTGCATCTTTCACCCCATCTTACATTTGCACCCCAGGCGCGTGTCAATTAAGCGCATTCTGGTTATTGCAATAATTGCAGTAATTGCATTGACGTGCACGGCTATTGGTCTCGGGACCGCCCTCACAGGGCTGCGTAAAAATAAGTTGTGTCTAAAAGCGTCCATACATTCATGTCATGGTTGAGCTTGGGGAGGAGGAGGAGGAGGGGGGAGGAAGGGGGTGCTCAGCACTGATGGATACTTATTTTTAATAGATTTGTATTTGCCGTGGAAGAAATTCAATTCTCCCTCAGAGACGGATGACACATGATCATGCAAATTAATAGAGGGGATAGACTAGCCCTGCTCATCACAGATCCATGCTTATTGACTCTGCCTCTCTTTTATGTCTATTGCATTACATTGGTGGAGGTATAACTCACTGTACTGGTTTTCATTATGTACACCGTTTATCCTGCCGTCGGGGAGGATCTGAAGGTGAAACCCGATGCCCACGTTGCAGTAGAGCCTCCGCACTCTTTTGATGCCCAGCAGATAGTCACTCTCCCAGTTCAGCTCCGGTTTCTCCCCAGAGATCCCCAGTACAGAGCGGGAGAAGAGGGTCTCCCATCTTTTCTCCAGTAAAGTTGCATTTGTCCTGCTGCTCGGTAAAGGGTACGCTGACACGATCCCCAGCAGAAAGCCCAGGAGAACCACCGCGGTCAGCGTCCAGTGCGGCGTGCCGGCCTCGCAGGACATACTGACGAGGAGCCTTTGCGCAACGGCCATCCGGTTTACCTTCGGGCCACGTGGTCGAAATTAATGACCCTAAAAATACCGCTCTTCTTGTTTTGCTTCCTTCGGCATGCTGGCTGAGGGTTATTTTTGGAGCGCAGATCAGGGCTTTGGGCATGAAACGCAAGCCCCGGTGCAGAGGAGGAGAGGAGACGGGAGAGTGCGCGGCAGAGCTGGAGGTGATGGTGATGGTGATGATGGTGATGTTGGTGGTGGTGATTACCATGTTTTGCAGCTCCTCCGCGCCTCTCTCTCTCTCACACACACTCTCTCTTTCTCTCTCTCTTCCCCCCTCTCTGTCTCCCTCTCGGTAGGAGTTCGGAATAAATCCTCTACCACTCACCAAAAACCCTGTTTCAACCTTGCCAGGGCTATCGCATCCCTAGATGACATCATGCTGACTTCACCGCTGGGACAATACAAGGGTAGACAGGGTGCTGACAGCAGGAAAAATACCAAGTCTGCAGAGAGTTGAGGGGAATAGCCTACTGTCACTGCTGGACTGGAAGGGGAGAAAGCTTATTGGTGGCGTTGAGCGGCCGTGGGACGCGATGGGGCACTCGGGCTGCTCCCAAATTGGGTCGGTGGTCATATGTCTGTCAGGCCGCTTCCTTATTTAGAAGGAAGGTGTAAAAACAGGCCCACTTGTCACCGGAGAGCAATGACAGGGCTCTTGTGGTCCCACTTCTTCTGCTGCGCCGCTCAAGAACTTCCCCCAGTAAATCTGTGTTTTTCTAGGCATAAAATGACGCATCAGTTGGAGCAGAGAGCCAGCAGGGTGCCCGCAGCGCCCCGGCCGCGAAAATCAGGGTTCAAGACCTCAGTGTCGGCCAGCATCCGCCCTGCTGACGTGTCCTTGAGCAAGACACCGACTCCCCTTCAGCTCAACGGCACGGCGGAGGCCCAGACTGGCATTTTAATAAAGTATCATGTTTTTATAGTACACCATAACCCGTGCGTTTCCCGTGGTGCATTCGTGAGAACTATGAGGAGCAAAGTGAAGAGGCCCGTCATGAAATGGCACACATTGTCAGCATGCCATTCCCTGCAACATGAAAGCCTATCGTCTTTTCCATGTAATAGATAATGCCACCAGCAGCATGCCCATGCGTCAGTGAGGCCAGTGCAGTTGCGCACCAGCAGTCTCTCTTGCACACATCAGTTCCCCCAGATTTCCAAAGGATGGCACCATTTCCAAGTTCATTTCAACCACTGCTGAACAACCCTTAGTCCTTAGTGTCTGTAAGTCAAACTGCAGAGAGATTTGTGGATACTTTGCACTGCAAAACACTCACTTAAAATGAAGAGTCAGATCACAGAGTGCGTCAGATTAAATTAATTCAAACATTTAAACATAAATAAAATGAAGAGACCACTGTAACATTTGAGTTTCAATACTGTATGCACAAATGACCAATAATTTACTCCAGGACAACATCTCATTAACAATGCAGCTCTTTTATTTTGTATAAAATCTATTTGGTAACTGCATATTTATACACAATCTGATGTATAATGGAAATGAAATACATTTTTTTGTTATGGCTGAATGCATTTATGATGACAACACAGGTGACTAAAATCGTATGACAAATAGCCATTAAAAAAAAACCTGATCAATGACATCAGAACACTTCTGGCCTTTAACATAGTCGGACCATTGGCACTTTTTTTTTGTCTGAAATGAAACAGGGCATTTGGTTGAGAGCAACGGGGACTGATAGCAACTCCACTGACCCAGGTAAGGATATCTAGTATTTATCTGTTAAATTCAACAATAGCACAGATCTCTGATAAGAACAAACAAGTGGTTATACAAGACCCAGATAAAGCAGTATTGACACAATGATGCTGTTTCTGATTTGCATCTGGAAAAAAAAAAATCACAAGCATCTCAGTTGTGTGACAGGAGTAAAGTTTTCAGCACATACAGGTTATGTGGAAAATGACCAAAGAGGGAATACTGGTAACTTTCTGTATTCTCATCTGCTATATGCTCTGTGATGTTATCAGAGCCACAGGATAGAGTGTGTAATGATAAAATAAATTATAGTTTGATGATGCTTCTATTCCACATCTATACAAATAATTTATCTTTTTCACAGAAACAGCCTTCACCATTGCACGTATGAACGATGCCAAAGAGGCCAATAGTTTAATACGTGCTATTCTGTAATAAAAGCATAATAAATAAATACATATGTACAAAAAATGTTTGAAAAAATGTACAGGCACTTGTAAAACAACCTTTTTTTTCCTGACACTTCAGCTACTGCTAAACAATATTTTTCTGTGCATTTCGGGGTGAAAAGGATAATTCAGCTGCTTGAGTGTTCTGCTCTGCAGTGGTGTCAACATGACAAACAAATCCTCTGCTGTTTTTCCTTCTCTCACACTGAGCGCACCTCAGCCAAAAAGATCCTTCGGGGACTATTTGTATCTGCAGAACCCAATTCATCACCCGTTGTGTGGGATCAGACAACCTGGATACAAAAGGCTCAAATGAACTCTCTTACCGGTTGCGAAACAAGAATGGTGTTTACACCAACTGGCTGGCCAAAAGCTCAACTGAAGGCCACGATACATTGTAACACACAGCATCATATGGGCCAGGCTGAAGTCAATATAGTTTATTATAACTGGTGAGAAAAAATCTGCACGCACTTGAGTCATATCGTTTTTCATTAGCCTTGCACTTAAATATTTCTAATGCTTTCTTACTATTTGTCCTCCATGTTATGTATATGCAGACACACAGCACACAGACACAAGCACACAGACACACACAGACAAACACAGACAGAAAGACAGACACACACAGACACACACCTCAGCTTGGCCTTCAGCCCCCAACATACACCGCCTTCTCACCGTCTTCTTCAGTAACCAAATATTTCCATTTACTGCACAACATTTTTTGGTCTTTCATGATTGGGTGCTATGAAGTGGGCTTCCATCAGACATCTCCCTACATGTTTACACACAGCATTACGTAACAAGCCTATGTAGATGTCTTAGATTGTCATTTGAGAACACAGTAAAACATGAAAGTTTAGGCAGCAGGGAAAGTGTTTTATCAGTGGCATAAGGACAGGATGGGATCCTAAAACAATGTACTAACCTGAGACAACTGTCCTGATCAGAAGCATAGGTGGACAGGAGGAGCAGTCAACTAAACTGCTCTTGATTATCCAGACAGAAAAGGTTTGATGCAATATTTCCACTTCCAGTAAACAGCTTCATTCTTAAAACCACCACAGTCGATGACCTCACCTCAACAGGTTGCATAACAAAATTCCCATAGGGATATACAGTAAATTTGTATACAAAATATTTACAGTAGAACTGTTCATTAATTAATAGACGACACTGGACATGTGGGGGTGGCACATAAGACGGGGCCCAGCATCAGAGTACAGCTGAATTTTTAAAGGGGTACTCACCAATTTTACACATAAAGGTCATTTTACTTGTTATGGGGAGTACTGTTCAGCCTGTGAATGCTGTTGTTTAATGTCCTCTTTGGCACTGGAGGAGCTTTGACAGGTATGAGAAAATAACCTGCATGATGACATAGTGATGTCATCAGGGTTATTTTGAGTAAAGGCCCTGACACACCAAGTCAACCGTCTGCTGTTGATCAGTGTTGCTAAGTGTCTGTCGCCCTAGTTTTTGCAGTGTGTCCCGCACCGTTGGCACTAGTCTGCCCTTGCTGGCTTTTTTTTTTTTTTTTCACTATTTCAGCATGTTGAATCGGTGTCAGAGACAGTGAGGCCTGTTTGTGAATGAAATCACTCTGATTGGCAGTTCAGCTCAGTGGACGAGAAGAGAAACTGAAGTGCTTAAGCCAATCAGTTAAAGTCAAAAGGGCATGAGATCACAACATCGAGTTGTGTTGTTTATGCGCTAACTGGCTAACTAGCGTCTTAAATCCTCATGTCAGTCTTCCGGTTTCCCTTTGTGAGTGACGAAAACAGTCCACTGCCACCTGCTGGTATGGAGAGTTATTTCCTTTTTTTGCAGGCACCTGTGCGTGCTAGTTGGTCACTGGCTGTAGTCTTTGCACCATATTCAGTGCAACTTTTATGGCCACAACACAGGCGACGTGAGGGGACGCATTCGTCAACCTTCATCGCCACTTCTTTGACGTCAGTTTGACATGTAAGGCATTAAAGAGAAATTGCAATACAGATTGAGGGCATGGAGTTTAAAATATGATGACAATTACCACGTGGGGAAGGTCTAATGAAAGATGATGTTGAGTTGTATTATATAGGACCAACTATTTTTGAAGACTGACCCATTGTAGGGACTAAAAGACAAAGATAATTTCACCTTTCTTTTTCTCAAATCTCTCTCTCACAAGTCCCCCAACTTTATGGAGTTGCAATAATAAATCACTGGAGTACCCCTTTGAGAGTATTTTTCATCCTGGATGGACAAGTCCAATGGTCCCACTTGTAATTCTATTTTCTGAACGGGTAGAAACAATGCATTAATCTATCCATTTTGCCACTGTGAATAAAAACAGACTCAATCAACTGATAATCAGCTTCCAGATATTGCAGATGAGTATGAACAAGCCAACACTGTGTTTAACATGTTGTTTGGCGTACAAAACAGACTTTAAAAATTGTGGATAGCTCAGGATAAGACCATTAAAAAAGGATTAGAAGGTGTGTATCTGAGGTTGATGAGTTCTACAGTAAGTCTGTTTGTGGTACCTGAGGAAAAAAGTTGATGGACAGAAAAGATGTCAAAACACAAGGTTTTTGAAGAGATTTCTATAGAATTCAATTGCATTTAGTACAGAGATAATCACACTTGACCTGAGCACACAGTTGGTGTCGACTCTTCAGGTGGCAGGTAACTCTATCTGCTCTACCATAGAAACTGCACATCGTTGGCAGAAAACACGTCTCTTGTTACATTTTCTTTTGTGAGCCACTTTCTCTAATAACCTGACACACACTTCCCCAACGCAGAGCTTTTATAAAAGCTAACACACGGTACTAGAGCAAGGCATTCTGGAAACAGTAGTGCATTGTTGCGTTCCACCCATGGAACCTGAATGATTGGTTGGTTACTTGTGATTCCAATCGCTCCCGCATCTTTTGCATCCAAGTCTCAGCTTTTGAGGTCCTTTTGGTCAAAGATGATTTCACTGGCCAGGTAGATGGCGACGGCACCGAAGATGACAGAGCAGGCGATATAGGCCGTCACGGACTGTGCAAACTGAACGATCATGCCCATGAAGAGGGTGGGGAAAACCTGAGAGAGGAGGAAGGTGCTGTCTAAGATGGCAAAGTCCAAACCCACACCACGTTTCTCAAACCCAGACTCGGCCTCCTCCTGTTCGCAGCCACTGGCGCTGAGAGATGAGCCGTTCTGGCTGTGTGGACCGGGGTAGTACTCGTAACTGTCCTGGCTGTAGAAAGCATGACCATAGGGAGTCCCTGTTTTGTGGTTCACTCCGCCCTCCTCTTCCACAGGAGTCAAATACACAGAGTCCCGCTTAGTTGTAATACCATTTTTATGCTCGCTTTTGGTTTTCCTTTTTGGCATATAGACCTGAAATGAGACAAGGGAAGAGTCAACTTCTCAGTCATCCAGATTTTGCCTCTCCTTGTGTATAAAATTATGAGATCTTTACTTACCTCTTTTTCCTTGTGGTACTGGCAGGTGAGTGTGTAGGGCAGAGTCTGCAGTGTGGCATACGCATAGCCAGTGAGGGCTGCCATTACAGTGACCAAGACCACACTTTTGGACAGGCAGATGACCAAAGCAGAGACTGTGAAGCTCACTATACTGCTCATGTAGACCCGCCGCGAGCCAAAATGGCGAACCAAACGACTCATAACCAGGGAGAAGAAGGTTGAGGTAGCACACTGCAGGAACAGGCCCAGACTGCCCATACGGATACCTGAAAGAAGAAAAATGGAATTTGTATTACAACCAGCCAAGCCCATAAAACTCATGGCATCTCTCTGAATGAGACACAACCGTAACGATGGCTGCCTTGGTACAAAACATTGTCCTATTTTGTTGTCAGTACAGGAGCTATCTGACGTCTGTATTATCTCTAATCATTTCCTTCTAGGGCCACATCCAGTGAAGGATGCACAGCATGCGTGATTGCCAACCGTATGTTAAATTTAAACTGTGATGCATTAACAGCTCTTTGGGTGAGATAGAAAACCCTACTGCTTGTTCAAGCTCATAAAACACAGACACAGATCCGGTCAGGGAGACATTCACAGAGCACTGTGGCACGGACACACTGTTAGGGATGACTAACTTGGACCATCACAGACGGCATTAACCTCAAATACATCCTTGAAAAACCTGAAAGGGCGATACACACAGGCTGGTCCTTGTTTACTGAGGCAATGTGCCCCTTAGCCTGTGTCTGGCCTGGTCAGCCAGACAGACAACAGGAATTTGGATGAGGTCTCACAACCTGACAAAGGCAGAATTTTAAGTTCAAACAACAGACAAAGACTTGCAGAGTTAGAATTAGAATTCCAGGTTTTGACAGATTCACAGAATGCAACAGCTTCCAGTAATGACAACATTTTAAAAACCTTTTAGTCAACTATGGGATTTTGTTCACTGTGGGAAAGCTGCTCCATATTTATTAACATTCCCTCTGTCCCGGTTGTTAAAATTATTTAAATTCTGTGTTTAAGCTATTAAAGAAGAAAGGAAGTGCAGCAGGTTTAATGATATTTCAAGCGTTCTGTTCAACTGCACAATAACAGTCATTTGCTTTAATTTGTGTCTGTTATATTTTTCCACACTGGTCAATCTTTGGAATTTTGCAGGATCTTGCTGGGTTTTCTTTCCGTTTCTCTCTCTCTGTATGCATGTTTGAGTGTTTCCATCAGTGCCATATTACATTACAGTTATTTAATAGAAGTGGTTTGTCATTCAGAGTAATGAAATCAAGTCATATGGTCAAATTATGATACTAAAAACAAAAATAAAACAAATAATTTATTGACACAAAGACTGATAATCTTGTTTGAGTGTGGATTCTTTGAAAAACATATTTTTTTCACATCTCTGTTGAAAGTTCTGTTTTTTTTATTTACATGGTTTTTACATTTATTTATTTATTTTTATCCATCTTTGAACCTTATCTGCATATTTATTTCACCTCTTAATTAAAGGGTTTTTTTTAAATTTCAGTACTAATCCATGAAAGCTGGAGTGACGTCATGTCTGGACTGTTATTTATTTCTGCCTGCTATCAGCCCAATCTCTCAGCCTGCTCTCCGTGAACAGTGTGGGTCAGAAGTTCAGCAGCAGAGCAGAGAATCACTTACGTGAAAGGAGTATGTGGATCGTATTACTCCTGGAAAGCAAAGCTGCCGAGCCCACTTTACAAACACTACAGAAGCTAATGAGGACCGAAATTTAAGCCCTCCGAGATATGGGAGCGAGCCAGAATGCAACTGAATTTGTGCACATAGGAGAACTGCTGCAGTATGGGAAAATGGTTCCTGTAGTACAAGCTTCACCAATAACTACTTTGCATTGCAATCCTTCCCAGTAGGAAAGATGATCACAAACTGTTATACCAGTGAAGTAAAAAAAAAAAAAAAAAGTTGATGCAACTACAGACAAAGCAGATTACCTTGATGCAGAGGAACATCTGCAGGCTGAATGATGTGGTTTAATACATCCGCTGTGTTTCAGATTAAACAAACGCAGCTCAGACAGACCTCAAAATTGTGTGCTTTGGCCGTCTACCTGACTTGAATGAACATGTTCTTTGTGTGCCGATTCCTTGACATTAATTCTTTGTGAGTGTGACATTCCTCGTGGTCCAGCAAGCACAGGGAGGACAGATGGGGGGAAAAGTAAAAAGTAAACAAAGAAGGGAGGGAGATAGAGGTGGAGAAAGAGAGAGGAGAAAAGAATGTGGATGGATGGATGAAAATGTCAAATGAAAGAGGGAGAATGGTGAGAGAGAAGAGAGGTTGAGAACGAGGATTAGAGGACGAAAAAAACAGTGGACAGTATTGGGAAAGGATAGATAGATACAATGGGAAGGAAGCTGAAGAGTACATAATTAGGTAATGAGAGATAATGGAAAAGCCAGAAGATAGAGACATGAGGTGCAAGATAGGGAGTCTGGCTGAACAGTAAACAAGAAGAGACTACAAACACTTGACTCAAACAAGGACCACTGTGTTAACACATCTGCGAATTCTCAACATGGACAAGATGGTCTGCTTCACATCTGTTTACTTCCTCTTTACTGTTCCTTCTCAAACACTGTCTGGTAAAATATACCAAGAAAGAAGTCTCCCTCTTACACCACTGACACAATAGATTTGGTCAGGTGTATCTAACGTTTATATTAAGGTAGAATCATACAGCTAAGCATTTGCATAGCTAGAAAATATAGCCATACAACTGTCTAGCAGGATTAGTGACAGCTCTATCATTTACAGAGCAGGAACAGGAAAGGATAAAGACTGTGTTTGTTTACCATTTCAGTGCAGGAGGTGGGAAGTAATACCTGGAATTCCTTGGACTGGCTTGACATTGGCTTAAGCATACTTACCAAAGGGATTTGTTGCTTGTTTAGTGACATAACTACAGAAAATGTTCACCCCCTCATGTAAAGTCTTGCATCAGAGTCTATGTTAACGACTGTTTTTTGCTGTATGTGTTCTATACCTTGACAGGAGCCAAAATGAGGGCAGCAGGAAGGCATGAAGGCATGCAGGAACACAGGCTCTGTCTCTGTCCTCCACCTGTGCCTGAGGAATGCGAGCGCATCCTGGCCAGCTGTGACAGAGCAGACAGTGCAACCAGGATGGATCCTAAGCCAGTTTATGTGGGCAGGTGGTGGAGGTAAAGCCATGATGACAAAAGATAGGACATGTCTTAAATCCCACTAGAGCAATACAAGTTTTTATGGAACGGAAGCTATTAATGATTTACCGGTACTTGAAATGCTGCTTTGTCACGTTTTGACTCAGAAAAAACAAAAAAAAAAACAAAAGAAAAACAGCACTGGATGACATGGCTGGAAACATGCATGTGGATGGACGGACAGACAAATGGACGGGGGCAGCAGGGGCTTTTAAATCACAATGTTGGGCTCAGGGGTCAATGACTGACAGCCATCAGCAATGGATGATGCCCAACCCTGGAAAGGCACCGACTCATAATATCTAACGTGTATACCACAATGAGCTACTTAGACATTCAGAAAATATTATTTGAAGACAAAAGAAATAAGCTTAAAACATAAATCATTAAATATATAAAGGATATCTGACCTTCATCATATCTTTGCCTGGACACACTTCCTGGTAATGCACTTGGCACGCCCTCGTACAGGCCTTCCCCCACAAAGTCCGTGTAGAAAAGCATGAAAGACATGACCGCCATCCAGCTGCAGAGCTGAGCCACACAAAGCTGCCTCATCACCCGCGGGACATGGCAGTAGCTCCTGTAGATGGCTGGGGTCATGGACCAACAAGTTCTCAGCAGACACAGCAAAGGTCCAGACTTGAGCAGCCTCAGCTTGCACTTCAGCAGGTAACAGCATGACCGCGGCACGCCGCACCGGCCAGCCTCCGTTGTACCTGCTCCTGATTCCAGTAAAGATCCAGATCCCACCAAGCCACTGCTGGCACACGAGGGCTCCTCAGACACCTTCATGGTGATGAGCACACTGGAGATGAAGATGAGGATGAGAAGGGAGAAGAGGCACTCTGCCTGGCCTCCTAGGTAAGCAGAGAGCAGGCCGCGGCTCCAGTCCAGGGCTGGTAACAAATAACCCACACAGCCTCCCAAGCTGACCATGAAGGAGAACATGGCAAAGGCTTGGCCACAGTCCTCCTCGTCCCGATAAAGGTCCGACAAAAGAGCCTCCAGTGGTGTGAAGCACACTTGTCCACAAAAGTCAAGGAGGCCCACCCCAAGGATAAGGAATCCCACCTGTGGCAAAGCAATGACATTAAAGAAAGTTATATTTAAATCATAACCATGGTAGAAATTAATTTCTATCTTGTGTACTGTGCATGTAGAATTTACCAAAATAACAATCACAAACAATAAACGGTTATGCTACCTGGAGGGTGCGCCCACCCCAGGCAAGGCGTGCAGCCAGTACATCGGCATGGGGAATGATGAAGAGTGCCAGAAGGACTCCTAAAGACAGCAGCCAGATGAAAGGCCGTCGTCTGCCATAACTGCTGTTGCAGTGGTCACTGGCTGAGCCAATCAGAGGGATGAATAAGAGGCCAAGCACTGGACCAATACCTGTGGACAGGGCCAGTGAGACACAGAAGGAGTCAGAGACAACACTAACCAAGAATAGAATACTTTGAGGGGAACAAGGTATTTTTCTTCACACAGACACTGTCGCTCTTATAAAATTGGTATGAAATCCTTAAATCACACATTGCATTTCCACTCATACTTTCCAAGTAGATTTTGGCAATATCCCACGCCAAAAACACAGGTGTCTGTCAAATCTCTGTTTAGTTACAGTGGCTTACACCAGCCTTTATGACTGGTTGGCTGATGTGTTTTTTTCAGCCTGCCTCTTACTGGTCCGCCTTGCTTCTGCCCTACCAGGGGGTGAATTGCGTGTGCCCCTCTCTCATTATCGCCGACTGCTTGTGATGGTTCCCACAGATGGCCTGCTGCCTGAAGGTAACCCACCCTCAGCCTGTCCTCCACATGAGGTTGGGTCTGGCTAATTACAACACACCATGGTACATGAAGTGTTCACATGACGCACATGCAATATCGAAAACAACCCAATCTTGAGGATAGAGTCTGACGTTTAAAAGGTATCCTGTGGAGGTTTCATTATAGACAACATGATTTATCTATATTTAGGCTAATGTTCCTCATCACAAGGCACATTGTGAATTCATGCTGTCCTCATGCACATGCTCGTAAAACAGAAAATACAAACAATACAGGGCCCCCTCATCAAAAACATTGCTCTACAGCACCACTAGGGGTCAAAAACTCCACAGCAAAGAAGCATGACTGCAACTACACCATTTTCTACAGTGTGACAAGAAACTGAAACACAGACAACATTTGTATTTCTGGTGTCTGAAGAGTACTTCAAAATCCTTACACAATTGCAGTGAGACAAGCAGGCAATTTGAGAAAGACAGACAAGTCGACTGCAGCCAGGCAGTCAGCACCTCCACCACATTTCTTCTTCCTGCAGCTGTGGAGGCTCATCATAACAATCCTCACCATCTACAGCTGTACAACTTACTGTCTCACACACACTCTTTCCACTCAGTAACTGCTCCCTGCGATACACTATATATCTCTCACACACCAAGTATGCTTTCCAGCCTCCAAATACAAAGCAAGCTGCTTTCCAGCTCTGTTTACACTCACTCACTCACTCACATGCACGCACACACACACACACACACACACGCACGCACACACGCACACACGCACACACGCACACACACACACACAGTGTGGTGTCTAACCTATCCCACACACCACATACGATCCCACCTAATATAAAACATGTCACATTCCTCAGTGTGCTTTGTTACTTAAATACACACCTAAATATGGTTGAAAATACCAGGAGTAACGGACACCTCTGTGTTAAAAGCACAGAGTATCTTCTCCACTAACAGCGAGGAAACCAGAGAAAGAGAGTAACAACTGGAGGATGAAGCAGCCAACAAATGGCTATTAGATAAAGTCGAAAGCAGCCATCTGAGAACCTGACACTAGTGCTTGGGGGAAATTAGCTTTAACCCTCCCAAGACACAATATCTATCTTCATTCAAATAACACTCAGGCACTCCATTATAATACACGGAGATGAGAATTAGGTTGAGTGCCATTTCCAGATTGGCTTACAGTGCAGGCTGTTAGGGAGGAACTCAACAATGAAATCATTTTTCCTCATATCACCAGCAGCTGTTACAGAACTGGGAGAGTGAAAATGTATGTTGTTTTATTCTTTATACTTGAATAGCCACTTCCGTCACCCAAATGGAGCCTTTTGGTTTAGTGGAATTGTATTTATCATCGGTGAAGTCACAAGACAATTTCTCAAAGAGATGCCTTTAGTGAAGACCATGTGAATGCCATTTGGGCTGACAGGATAATGCAACTATTCAAATTGCGCACAAGTAAACTCAGTTACAGTGTGCAAATATATACACTTTACTTTTCCATATTTTGTGTCTTCTACATAATATTATACGGAAGGATGTTCATATTAAATGTGGCCAGAGTTTTAAATAATGTAGTAAGGTGATGCATAAACAATCCTTGTGAGCAAAACCTCAGGTTTTTTACCGATTTGAACTTCATGTTTCTAACAGGTTTCTCTTCTCTGGCTGCAGCATGATGTCAGAGTGTGCCGGATTTCTTTCTATGGTCATTTGCTCCAGGCATCCTACTGGTAAGTGTTTATCTTACATAGCCTCCACTGCTACATGAAGCTACATAAAAAATAAAAAAAAATATCAGGGAAATATGTTGTTTTTTAAGATCATCTCAGATCATTTTCCTGCTGGAACATGTCCAGATGTGTTTTGACGTTTTTATTTGTGATTGTCACAGTAAAAAGGAGCTTTATTCTCTGCTACAGTCATTTCTCAGCAATGACGGTACAGAGGTGTCAGACGGAAGAACCGGAAACGCTGACTCATCAAAGCAGATTTTTTGGGAGAGGGGCTGCTTGAAGAGAGAGGCACTAAAACAGAGCATCTCAGACAGAGAATGAATACAGGTGTTGAAGCACAGACAGTATGAGGAAAATAAAGTGGGGTTTTTTTGACCATTAGAACAAATAAACACCTTCTGGTAAAAACAAACGATACAAGCATAATAGGTCCTATTTAATGTTTGCATTAGGAAAATGTAAGTAAATCCATAGACTATTGTCAGATTGAAAGATCTGAGGCAACTGAAGCCACAAATACACAACCAGAGGCCAAACTGAATTATATGTTAGCTAGAGATAGCGGTCATCAGCTACACATTCTTTGTGCTGCGTATATCCGCTGTAGCACAAGACCACAGAGCAAAAATAGATTCTTTTCACTGCTCATCTTTGAATTCCTGGATATGATGGTGTGCTTCATTGTAAAAGATGATATCAGTAAAATGTTTTTATCGTGTGTGTTTAAAGTGAAAGATAATACGCATTAACCCGGTTTACATTGTTCTGTTTGTAATAAAACTATCACTTATTCATCTCTAAAGTACACTTTTTTGAGGCTGTAGTTTGTGGTGTGTTGGTTGCATTATATTGTAAACACTGCCTTGTATTTGTTCACACTTAAATGACCATATAGTTGGATCAATGCCTCTCTTGCAAAGTCTCAGCAACACTGGTATACTATGAGCTTCACAGATTTATTACTGGATTGTACTGTAGTGGTATCTGTGGTATCACTGTTGCTCAAATTAGGTTCACCACCTGTATCTGTTACTGGTGCCTTTCAACGCCTCTGGTAATCAACATGTTTGTTTGATTCAGCAGCGGTCTGACACAACAGCAGTTTAAAACTTTGAAGTTTAGCGACAGTGAGATTATGCTGTGGGAAATGTCTGTCATTTCTCTGTTTAAACCATTTCCCTGAAGACAAAACAGAAGAGGAACGTTCTGAATTCAAACACATGCTGATTGCATGATACTTTTATTTTAAACTTTAGTTTCACATTCCAGCTGGATTGTCCACACCTTAGAGATACTTTCAGCCAGCAAAAACAAAACAAAACAAAACAAAACAAAAAAAACATTTTGTATTTTGTAGCTTCTGCGACTCTATTTTCAGTGTAATGTCAGAGGAACACAAACTTGGGGACTCATCATTCTAACCTCCTGCACTTTTTATAAAATGAGTGTTGTTGTTAACAACAGGGTTACAGTGCCTCTAGTCTGGCTCACAGAATGTAGACTGTGGGTATAAAGCCTGTCATTGGATGCCTATCTCAGACGGTAACATGCTACACAACAACTCCTGAACTAGCAACCTACATTCTAAAACGTCTTTGAGTGTTTTATGTTTTAATGCCAGGGCTCACCTCTCCACCGATACAATTTCCCTCCCAACACTATTTTGCAAGAGCACTATTGCTGCATCCTAGGCGTAGCTCCGCCCAAGACATTGTGATTGGTTTAAAGAAATACAAACAATGACTGTTTTTTTTCCCTTAGTGCAGAATTATGATGACTACTACTATGATGGTACTGGAAGTGTGCACTGCGCAGTTGTAATGTGTAGCGCAAATATCGGTATATATGTATATGTTTTGTTTTTGTTTTTTTTAAATAAACAGCAAAGGAACAAGCATTACTAATTAGCTTAGGCTGTTATTAATAATATTAGCAATAGAAATAGTCCATTCAGTGAATATACTTATGCATCTGCCCTATAAACACAAACAAACCAAAATTCCTTTGTTTACTTTGTATCATCATTACAATGATTGTATGATCCAACTAATAGGGAAAGGGGAACACCACCTAAATTAAGGATTACAATATGTTATTTTCATAGCCTAGGAAAGTTTAATGAATATTTGTGAACATGAGCTTCTCTCTATCAAAGCCAGAAACCAGAGAAGTAAGTCCCAAACATGTGATGTCATAGGGTATAAAGTCTGGAGCTGCTCCATGGACAATAAATGGGAGCCTGATCTTGTGCACCCACAAAATGTTTGTTTTCTTGTTTTATACCCAAATGAGCTTTGTTCCATTGTAGTGTTCTCCGTACTAAAACAAAAATTGTACCCATATACTCAGAATTTCCTTCATCTCAAGTGCCATCAATATTCTTAACTCAACAAAGTGACTGTTTTAAACCATAGACAGACTATGAGCTAAAAGTGTTTTGTATGTTTGTTTTACTGACTATTTGTCTGCTTTTTACTATGTTGTCTGTTGTGTCTGGTGAGCCTAAGAGAAATTTCCACCCCTGGTGGACAATAAGATCTCTAGTCCAGTCCAGTCCAGTCCAGTCCAGTCTAGTCCACCATTCATTGTCTATGGAGCAGCTCTAGACTGTATACCCTATGACATCAGAAATTTGAGTTTTGGCACTCTAGTTTTTGCATTTAGGAGACTTGTTCATTTTTACTAATATTTTTGGACTGTCTTAGACCATAGGAATGACATGTATGAATCATATGAAAATAGGCGTATTTCCCCTTAAATGAAATCACAATTGCTCCTTGTTTTACAATGTTCAGTGTTAAGTGAAGATCGTGGCTCTTCTACTGGAAATTTGCTCTCCTGTTGCCTTTCAATTAGCGCAGATTACCGCCTCAACAACAAAACAAAACAAGTGATTTGTCCACTGATTTGTGTAACTGCCTCAATTATATCTTTATGACCTAAATGGGAAAGAAGAGGAGAGCTCTGAGGCAAAATAACCCATGTATCAAAACATTAATTCCTTGGAGGGTAGAGCCCATTCTTCTCATGGCGTTAACAGCAACTAATTAAATAACTTTTCATTTGTGTTATGGCTTTAGTGTAACCACAGCAAACAAAGCATTCAGACTGATTTAATAAAAAACCATTACTTTTAAGCCCTATGACAATACACTAAGTATTGCAAAGTCAATGAATGGAGCTTGAGGGCTATAAAAATCTATCATTTGAAATACTTGGACAAGAAACACTCACTCATGGTCAATAAAGAAGCCACAGAGGAGATGGTCGAACCCTAGCAATACAGCAGTCTATCCTTGGGAGTGTGTGCATATGAACGAGAAAAACTAAGCCTTTCATGTTTAATGGATACCCTGTCAGACAGAGACAGGAAGGGAGAAATGATGAGAGACTATGCATATGTGTGAGAGAGAATGAGGCAGAAACAGCAACACATGCACTCACATAAAAACACACATACACTATGAAGTAACAAAGAGGCCTTATAACCAGATTTCACTCTTTCAGTCTTAACCCAACCCTTACCTAGCACCATGGTCATGTAGCGCTCCTCCACCCCAGCCTCCAGCAGCAGTGGGGGCACGTATGTGATCCCAGCTGCCACACAGATCTCCAGGCCACAAGTCAGGGAGTTCAGCAGGACGAGACGCCACTGAGACCTCCATCCAGGCATATTTACAGGGGCCGGCTCGCCTTTCCTCCCCTCTGGGATGGCCACTACTGGAGGCAGGGGAGGGGGGAGGGACCCAGGCAGGGGCAAGGGGGGGAGCGTGGGGAGGCAGATGGTGCCCCAGTGGGACAAGAGGGCTGTCGGGGAGGGACAGCAGCAAAGACACGTGGATGTCTCAGATGACCTGGAGGATTCATTCTCTTCTCAGCATTCTGGATCTGTAAAGTAAGAGAAGAGGAAAGGAGAGCAGTGAGAACTGGAAAGAAAGTTTTAGCAACTTTGAACAGCAAAATGAAAGCGACATCTAAATATGCTACATCTTTCACACAGTCTCTGCGTAGCATGTCACACAGTATATAATTTGCTGTTGTTTCAGACCGTTAGAAAATGTGAGTAAGAGCTAAGGCATGCCATTAGACAGGTCATTTCCAGGTTACTACACCTGGATGTCAGCGGCCTCAGGTTGCAAGGGGGGTGTCAGCCTGACAGCTCTCTTACAAAAGAATCCAATCAATGCACATTCCAATACATTTTCCAGGAATCACAAGGATATGATATTGATGTATTCTCAGAGCTCTTCACCAGCAGCTTCAGGACAGCAGTAACAACAACAGGCGGACAGAGGAGATGAGTCAGCTGGAGAGCGACGTGGCAAACACACCATACCATTTGCCAGGAGAATTCTCTTTCTCTCTGCTGCTTTGCTTGCCTTTATTTAAGTCTAAGTACACGCATGGTAAATGCTTAAAGATCAGTGTTTTAAAAAAGGAGTCTAAGTTCCAATTTTCCCATCTCTCTCTCCTTACTACATCTCCCTTTCCCTTCTCCATAATAACTCTAGTATTAGTGGGAGCCTTTCCTTGGCTGACCCTGTAATTATCTGTATTATTAAGCTCTGATTGCAGTTTTAGTCACATGCGCAAGCCCTCCTTCCAGGAATTTCTAGCAGATTACTGCCATTGTTCAGCTGAGCACCTGGAAAGACATGTCACTAGAAAAAGACTATACGGCAGGAGGTAGACTAAGTTACATGTGAGAGGGATGACACTACGCAGCAGGTTTGACCATGCTAGGTTTAAACACAGAAAGCTATGTTGTGTCAAATACATGAAAAGAGACAACAAAGTCATCAACTGTGTTGTCAAGATATGTTTAAGCAAGAGGTGGAGCTACAGCCATACCTACTTGACTCTAAGCTTTGAATATCAAACCAACCAAAACAAATGTCTCCTTGGTATTTTCTGCACACGATCCTACAATAACAAACAAGTCAACTGTACCTTAAAGGGTTTTTTCAGTGACAATAGTTGACATTCTCCATTACATGGTTTACTGTCAAAAGACCATGCATGTGACCAACCCCCATTCACTCTGAAACCAGTTCTGCATTTTTACGGGATTACAGTCTTACATTTTACTTATAGTCACCTGAAGGAATGAGGTATGACTGTCATCCTAAAGACATAGTAGAATTACCACCTTGCGGTTGTATGCTTCAGCGAACCAGTCAAGCCGCAGTTACAGTTCAAATCCATGTCTGTCCAGACTCATATGCAGCAATGACAGTAGACAATATTTCAAATGTTGCTGAACAGAAGCTGCATAATATGAAACACAAACACACATGTTTTGTGAGGTCACAGTGATTGTGAATGAGCTTTGACCACCAAATTCTAATCAGTTCATCCGTGAGTCCAAGTACCGTTTACTGCCAAATTTGAGGAAATTCCCTCAAGGCCTTCTTAAGATACTGCGTTCATGAGAATGAGATACACACAAGGTCACACTGACCTTTGCCCACCAAACTCTAATCAGCTCATAGTTGAGTCCAAGTGGACATTTGTGCGGAATTTGAAGAAAGTCCCTAAAGGCCCTCTTGAGATATCACTTTCATGATAACTGGACGGACCGACAGATGGACAGACAACCCAAAAACATAATGCCTCCGGCCACGGCTATCGCCGGACAGGAGGCATACAACTGCATATTATATAGGCCTACATACAATAAAAATATATCAGGCAGCCTCCAATCTGTGTGCAGTCAGATCCCTGTACATGAAAAAAGTAAGACTGCGATTACCATTGTCGTCATCATCCGCCAATGAGGTGTGCGTTCTTTAAAAGCAGAGGAAAAGAGCAAGAACAGTCAGAACAGCCGCAAACACAGAAACAACAAGGTGCTATATTTGCATTTGGTGTGACATTTCTCTGCCAGTGCTGCCCATCTGTTCTCTCCGTGCTAACAAAATGGATGTCATCATCCTCAACACGACGTGGTTAATCACAGAAATGTGCTCAGATCAGAGAGTGATCTAATCATATTCATACAGTATTCCAGTGAGATGTGTCTTGCATTAGTGTAGAGACAAAATAGATGACATGCTGTTTTTGTCAAGAAACTAGAGATGCTCGTAGTAGTTTCTGTTATCAGCTCAGGAGTTTAATGTTTTTAAGTCATGTTTTAGCACCAATTAAGCAAATCACTATAATCCCAGATTTACAATGCTCTTCTAAAACCTCCTGTGCCTTTCACATCGTTACTATCAAAAATGTGAACTGAATGTCATCAATGATGTAATCAGAGTTCCTACAGCATGCGTACATTCCCAGCTCAGTCATTAAGAGTCCTTTTGATATACAGGCTCTTTGAGAATGTGAGGGACAAAGCGACAGTGTTAGCAGGCTGGACCTAGCAGGGGCCTAGGTCACTTACAGAGAGGACCATTTCACACCCGTCACATCTCATTCCCACCCAGCCTGGGCACTCAGAAAGACACCCATCAGGGGACCAGCCTTTGCCCCTACGGCCTGTCTGGCCACTACAACCCCCTACCAACATATTATCTGTGTGTGTGTGTGTGTGTGTGTGTGTGTGTGTGTGTGTGTGTGTGTGTGTGTGTGTGTACATTCCCTCTCCTCTGCATTTCATCTCTTTCCTTGCTCAACCCCTGAGGTCAGCTTCGTCTCTGACCTGCATTCTAAGAGCTCCCTTTTGACATATCTGCCCATGACTGGTTATGCCTTTATGGTTCTGAATCTCAGTGTGAATGCTTTCTATTGCAGCCCCAGCTGACTCTCTGTCAGACGTTCTCACTGAAAACAGAAGGGCCCCCGGTGGCAAGAATAGAGAAATCTGATTTGTCTGCCCAAGTGGCTGCGGCTTGTCTGGACGCCTGCCCAAATGCAAGTCAGATTCCAGGGTTTTGTAAAATGAATGGTTGCTTAAGTCTTGACCCGAGTAGGAGCGGCAAGGCAGAGTTTGGACAGGGGCGAGGGAGGAGGATGGAAGGACTGAAAGATGATGGCACGGCTAGAGGAAAACAGTGAAAATAGTGCAGAGAAGCATTTATCAGTCCATTTGTCCACCTCAAAGTCAAACATAAAAATAAAATCCACTTGTTTGTTTTAAATATGGTACTCTTAAGCCAGTTCAAGGTTTGTGGCATTGGCACGAAGCAGAACAGAGCTCTCGAGATTAAGTTTTAGCGAAAGAACAGAGAAGCACACACACTGGCAACCCACACAGTCATTCCACCACTCGCTTAATGACACATCTGACTCTACAATGTATTCCAGTCATGCCCTACATCGTCTTCCCATAGCCTTGGAAACGCAAACGCACGCACACACTGTTAGACAAACAGCTCTCCTTGTCACCTTACGTGTTTAACCACTACAATCTGAGCCAGGATGGTGAGAGGAGGGGTGGTGGTGGTGGTGGTGGTGGGCTGCTTTTGTCAGCTCTCCCACTGCTCCATTACCATGCCCTATTCAGCTGCAGGCCCCCCAAAAATCGGTCCTAATGACTCTGAGCTGTATTCTTACAATACAAAACGGGCTTTGTATACATTGTACCAGGGAGAGTAATGTGATATAGTGAGGTATCAAGTCCATTTCCAAGTCCTTTATTAACACACTGTTCATATAGATGGTAGGATATAGAAAATGTGTGTGTGTGTGTGTGTGTGTGTGTGTGTGTGTGTGTGTGTGTGTGTGTAGTTGGGTGGGGGGTCTCCCAGCAGAGACAGCAGGGTTTGGAACAGAAGAAGAAAAAGAATTGCTCTGAGATGACATCAGAGCCACAAGCACAGTCGTGGCTGTGGCTGCAGAAACCTCAGTAGGAGGATCTGGTTGTGTGTTTGGCTCAAACTGAATGGCTGCAGCACTGTGGCCTTCCTCCCTTTGAGTCCCTGCACATTAATGGACCCGACAGTCTGCATGAGGGGACAGCACGACCAGCTTTTATGCTGACTGGCTTCCCTGGCTCACTTCCTGCAAACCTTTCTCCGTGGCTCTCCTTCTCTGCTCTCTGATTAACACAAACAAGTTAAGATGGAGCAACCCCTAATGAACAGTGCTCTGCTTACAATGCTGCCATAATATCACTACTGCAGCATTTGTGAACAGTGCCAACTTGGCATTGTCGTGGAGGTCATGGGAATGATGTCACACTCAAAGGGCCCTTGACAGGTTTCTTCTATACACAGTCCCCATCAACATGTCCTCAAAGATAAATGCCTTCACAACAAACCCTTAATAAACAGACCTGTGCACTGACTCGACTGTGTTGTATATGTTATACCTGGATTGATGAGACTAATTTGTCCACTCTGAGTTGCTCTCCACATCTAAAATGTTTGTCCCACGTCCTGCACAAATTTGAGCACTAAACTTTTAGTGTGTATTCACCCCAAATAGGCCAATGTACTTCACTAGTGTATGCTAGCTAGCAATGGACATACTGGCCATGTGTATGTTTGTGTTCAGCTAAATGACTGTATATAAAGATGGCCAACACATTTCTACATACTCCCATTATACAAAAATGAAGCCAAAATATCCAGAATATGGAATATGACCTAAACTGAAGCCAGCCACCAGGGGGTAATCGAGATATATTGGCTTCATATTCAGTGAGATGCCCAGGCTCCCAGGAAAGCAGCTCAGCCTTGCAGCTAATTTTTTCCCAGTGGCCTCTGGCAGTATTGCAGCGAAACATGCATTTTCCCCTCAGTCCACCATGATTAACAAAAGAATTGACAATCTCGATCGATTATGAATCTTTCTTTTATGAATATTTGGTCCATGAAAGTTTTATATTTTTAAAACTTTCCTTAAGCTGAGAAAAGCGTTTTAAAACTCGTGGGCGGCTACTGCGCATATTCAGTGGGCCACATACTGTGGAAGTAAACCCAGAAGCTAGAAACTTTTTTGACTTTTGCGCCAGGTGAGCAGCTCCACTGGATTGAATAGGCACCATCTTGTCATCTGGTATCTAGGTATTATTAAAATCTATGTTGATGTCATGTCAACTCAGCATCTGACTGAACTCAACACTAACCAGAAATTCCAGTTCCTTCTATCATTTCCCACCAGTCCCTCTCCTTTTTCTTCTCATCTTCACGTTCATGAAGCAGATTCATAAAGCCACAGGATACGCACACATTTTTCTACCAAGTTAAACTTGCACAAGTTTTTGCATGTGACCGCATCTTCACGTTGACTTTGTATGCACTCTAAAATTTGTTTAACACTATCAGAGCACACAGTTACACTTCAAATAACACACCAGCCTTTTAAATACTAAGACTGTCATTTCAAACATTTTCAGTGCATACACTTACACTGCTGTTCCCTTACAAAATTTCACGTGAAAACTATTATTTCAAGACTTTTGACCCACAAATGGAATTTTGGCGTAAGCAAGAAAACTTAAATTTCTCAAAAAATTTGCCCTTTTCTAATTTATTGACATTTTATTATGCTTCCCACTCCTTTTCAGTCCCTCTGCTACTCTGTATCTCCTTTGGTCATCTCTGCCAGGTGTTCTACATCTTTCCATGACCTGTCATCCAGATGAGGACACCATCAGACCTCTGGCACCATTTTTCCAAACACACCATTTCCCTCTGTTACTCACAACTGGATAATAACACGGAGCTTGTTTAACCTACCTCAATAAAAAAAAAAAAGTTTAGAGTTTGATTTGTGTTCTGTCTCTGCTCACTTGAAAGGCAGCCTGACTGTTCTGACCCTACCCCCCAGCCTGTAATCTTAAGCCCACATCCGTCACTATGACCCCTAACCCTGCCTTTAACCGCAAATCATGTGACCAACCTAACATTTCAAAGACAACGCCAGCAGGCGGACGGCTGTCTGCTGCTAATATTCACCTCCTGTACTGCACTGCCTATTTAAATGAAAAGTCAACCTGTCGCCAGTTATTTTAAAGTAGTGCTTCTGGGAGAAGATACGATGGATGGACATACATCTTATAATGGAGCAGGAAAGACAACCTTGTCTTATTTCTGGAGGGTCTAATGACACTCTTTGCAGTGCCAAAATGTGAAGTGCTCTTTCCATCTCTGCACCTAATTAGGCCGATGACTCAGAATAAGTCCCCTAAGTTTAAAAGACCAAAAAGATGACAAGAAACTAATAGTTCATGGCTCCTCAGAGAGCAATGCTATCAGTGCCTTCAAAAATTGTTTTAGTCAGAGGATGCGATTTATAGTTAAAGGGGAGTAAGTAAGTTCAGGAATTTATTTACTCACAACACAGGAATTCCCTAATACTGTTTTTTTAACAGCATCTCTGCACCAATGACTCTAACTTTGGAAAAGTGAGTGGAGGAAAAAGTATCTGTGTTTATCTGAAGGAGAACATGAGAGAAATGCAAGCTAGGTTGGGCTGCCCTGGCCTGGGATTAGGGTGTGTGTGTGTGTGTGTGTGTGTGTCAGGGGGTAAAAAGTGGGAAGCCTGCGCCTCTAACCACACGAGAGACTGAAGCCTGCTACAGCTCAGGGAGGTGACTGTTATCATACTGGCCCATGCAAATAGCACAACAATGGAGTGCAGCAGAGTTTAGCCGTGTCGCCTCTTGTGAGTCAATGTGGCTGATAACGTGGCTCCCTACGGACTGTGGCTTTCCAGTCACTGAAAAATCTATTGTGTCAAGGTGAAAGGACTAATAAGAGGGAATGCAAACGCTAATGAGTTTTCATTCAACCATGATCAGGTGTGTTTACATTTAGTTAATAGAGCAGTCACAATTTTAATTAGGTTTTATCAACAACCAGTTAATTGCTGTAAGATGGTATTTCCGATCAGCACTGTGTTGTAACACGCAAGCATGGAATCTTATTTGTAAAAATTCGGGGGGGGGGGGTATGATGACATTTTGTGATTAGTTACTCAACAACACAGCTGTGTTTCAAATTATTTTATCTGTGCACTGCCAATTTGTGGTGGTGGTGGGGTTTTTTTTGTAACCAAGCTAACTCAGTCAGTGTCAGCAGATATTTCTGAATTGTTTATCCTCATTTGTAACATAAAATTTGTTATTTTAAGTCAAATTATCGATATAGCCATGTTATAACACTTAAAGGGTGGGTCTATCTGCATTCCTTTTTGTGTTTTTAAAATGGAAACCCCCACTCAACATTAGCAAAAAGCAGAGACCTAGGTTATAGCTACCAGTCTCCATTGACAAAAACAAAACAATTTTACCTCACAGAACAAGGGAGTTACAAGCAGAAACCTGCATCAGGTCCTGTGGGATAAAGTTTTTAAGAGGGCTTGGGAAGACAGCATTTTGAAGCTACAACATACATACTTCCATCAAACTTTGAATATACAGATTTTAATAATCAGGAACACTAATGGACATGAAAAAATAATAGCCTAATAATAATAATGGAGCCACCCTTCAATATAACATGCATCAGGGTGATGAATCAGCTTGCTTTGGCTTATTTTTCAATCAAACCGTGGCTTAATTTACATCCCTTACATGCACATACTATAAAAGAATATTCTTGTATGATTGATAAAAAGGTCACATCAGAACTTAAATGAGACTTTCTATTTAAAAAGATACAGCTGACCTTTCACTACCATTAGCAGTCACAATACAGAGGTACAGTTTCATTTCATATGCTACAATGAGCTCATCACATTCAGAGAAAATTCATCACGCTTGGCTGAATGACAGCAGCTAAAAATCCTAAATGCATAACTAAAAATGTGCATCTTTGGCATTACAAAGAAATGTATTCAATTCTGTTCATTCTATCATGTCCATTACCTATTTGTACCTCTGGTCTTCCACATGTTAAGGCAAGGCAATGTAAGAGAAAAGTGTGATAAAAGCAAAATAACACAATGAGCCACCTATGATGTGCGTTATTTGGCAAAATGATACTCACCAGCTAAAGAAGCAAAGCTCAAACGTCCATCTGCAGATTTTTGCAAGGCTGGAAATTGAGCATCTAATCTATTTTAAAGGCAGTCCACACTCTTTATCCAATCAACACGCTGCTCACTTGCAGAGCATATCTGCACTGACTCTTTTGACCACCTGCTTCAACTCTATGCTCAAGAGTCTGACTCTTTTTTTTATCTGGCTTCTTTTTGTGTCCCCTGTTCCCTCCTCTCTTACTTAGCCCACCTCCTTTGCATCCCTCCCATTATTCTCGCTCCCTCCCTCTCTTCTGTGCCTCAGCCTGTAAGGTGGGAATTGGGAAAATCCCAAAGCACTTGAGGAATCTTGTCGCTCTCTGTCTGTCTGTATCTGTCTGAAAAAATGACTTGTTCCGGTTTTACCCCCAAAATTTTATCAGGAAGAAAAAAATTCAGAGCAAAGCCAAAACCTTGACCTGAATTATAGGATAGAGAGAGACACATGCTCACCTGTGTTGTATAACATAAGCACAACAGGCGGTTAGGAAACAAAGAATGAATTGACATCATTTAACAAGCCCACACTGAGGCCACTCCCCCACCCCCTCTCTCTCACTATCTATAACCACTCCCTAAAAGTTCTGTATTATGCCCCCTGACCCAGTATCATGTTCAGCTGCCTATCAGGGCAGGGGCAGCTCTTCCACCCTCTCTCATTACCTCCCCTCCTGCAGCCCAGTCTTAGTTAAGCTCATGCTCCTGCATGACCGCTTGTCCATGGACTGCTTTAACCCTTTTCCAGGTTCACCAGCTCAGCCAGCAATAAGCCCATTTCAGTAGACACGTACATGCACACACGCGCAGACATACACCCACGGTTCCTTGCACACACACACACACACACACACACACAATCACTCAACCCCCGGCTGGCTGCCATGTCTGTACCCCACGCCTGGAGGCCAAGACCAACCCTCTATAGAAAAGCTTTTAATTAGATAACAGTGAGAGGAAGAAAAAAAAAAGTGGAGCGAAGGGAGCTCTAAAATGGAGAGGGTGGTTAGTGGTGGGTGGGGAGGGGGTGTTGAGTAATGTCATTAGACTATGGCTGGCTTTAAGGAATCCCCATTTCTGGAGCCCAGAGGCAGATCAATATGAAGACAGAGTGCAGAGAATGGCTGCTGGCAGCACTTCCCCTCTGCAACAGGAGCGGCTTGCCTGGAATTAAGAGAATTCTGAAAATCCTATTTTGGAGAAAGACCGGGTCTCTGTGTGCTCACTTACCGAATATGTCTTACCCGTAACAAATCTTTTGTTCAGATAAATCTGGAACACACAAAACTAATAATGCCCTTCTTTCAAAATAGGCAATAGATAAAAAAAGGTAAGCTATTATCTCAATGGTGTTACCCACCCAGAGTACAAATATGCATATCTCAAACACACACCCTAATTGTAGTCTAATAATTAACTAGGAATGGAAAATGCAAGGAAAAAGCTTTTCATGGTATAGGCAAGAGAACTGTATGAATAGTGAGGGATGTCATTAAAAAACAGCCCTTTCTACTAATGACTCTGTTGCTGCATAAAATGATACAGCACAAAAACATTAAACATCTTCAAGCTTTTGTGCTGCAGTGTTTCTTTTGTTAACATGGTGTGTGAGTGAGTGAGTGTGTGTGCGCATGCTTGACTACAGCTTTGGGCTAAGGACACAAGCATTCTGGACAGGCAAAGAAGGTTTTAATTCCATGGTAGCCTTTTCCACAAACCCTGCCTCTCCAGCACTGGCCAAACCCAACATGCCCATAATAAGCTACGACACACTGCTCTCTGCTTTGATAAACCCAGGAAACCAAAACAGTGTGTCAGAAATAGAACTCAAGGGCCACTAGTCTTGGCATAGCAGCAGGGACCCAATAAAGCCTAAATGTCACCCACATTATACATAGCACGAAGGATGGGATGGGAAAGATCAATCACTCATTGTGTGCTTCCACAGCAAATTAACCTTTAAGTAAATACGTGACGCTGATGCTTAAACACATTAAACACAGAGCTACTATACATACCCAATAGCTTTTAGCATGTAGCGCCTTCAGGATTAGCGCTTCTCCACTTTCCATCTAGCACCAGACAGTTAACATTCTCCAGGAGGTATCTATACTAGGACGTAACATAGATGGTCCAAGACTCTTTTATACAGTCCCTAAAGGCTCAGGAATCCCATCAGTGTTTTATTTACACAAGACCATCTGTTGTACACCACCACACTGTCACAGCTGCTTCAGTATCATAAATAATGAAAATTCAATTATGAAATGTTGAATTGATCCATGAAGCAAAAGCCAAGAGGCACACATGATGTTACATCCCTTCGAGGATCAGTCATACTTTGCACAAGGCTGCTATACACGTTTGGTCCTGTGTCTCAGAGAAGATAAGTTATGTTTATAGGGTTTTTCCTGCGTACCAAATTTCAGGTCAAATGCATGATGTGATACTTTTTAAACCATAATGAAAATTTGACGCGACGGCGGGAAATGCAGGGTTTTCCCCAAAGAATGCATTATCTAGTATTATTACATGCTTTGATAATATTGGATTTTAAAAAATCATCGGCACACCCAGGTCCACAACAGAGGTGTCAAAAACATCTGTTCTGTCATATTATTACTGACACAATACTATCTCTAATGTATAATTTCATCAATGTCTTACTAATGACAATTAATGCAACATCAAACTGACCTTGCAAATGGCCCAGTACAAAAGGTAATTTTTCTCTGCCACAGGGGATTTTTTTTTACCAGATTTGGAAAATAAACTATCAGGCAAATAAATGGGATCACATCATATAAAAAAGCTACATTATTCTCTTTTCCTAGTGAATTTTATCATGATCATTTTGTATAATAAGAAGAAAATCCTGCATGAAGAACCACTGAGGTCATCATTTTGCAATACATCTAGATCCATTAGTTAGACTAATAGCGGGACATGTAACATCAAAAAGAGGAACTGAAAGAGCTGGGCTTTCAAGTTACAAAAAAAAAAAAAAAAAAAAAAAAAAAAGACAAGGGCATTACTTGCTGGCATGAGCTCTTTCTGAAAAGGGGCCTTATTGTAGGACGTGTTTTTCCGCTGAGAAAAGAGGTGTCCTTACGGGAACTTGCATGGGCTATTGTAGAGCAGAACAGAAAAACAGTCATTCGGTTCAGACGGAAATGCCTTTAAACACACACTGAGCAACACAATCTATTAACATGAATTTTGGTTATCCGGACCCAAGTGAACAGATAAGACACATCGTCATTCACATCTATGTCTATCATGTTTCTACAGCTGACCACTTGTGTTCGGATTTTGTGACTGCCTATGTCACTTGCACCAGAAGGTCAAAGGGCCCCACATTCAGTTATTACGTACATACTCTCACTAGCATGCTCACTAGTCACATTAGCAGTTGTGTTGGTAAAGCTGGAGAAACTTCTTAACACTTTTTCCAAGTCGTTGTAAAACGAGCAAGTTATACAGCATTGGAGCACTGTCACTAAAACAGCCACCACGTCCTGCAGTGATGACGTAGTTCTTGTGTCCCAGACCACCTCTGCAAGTGGTGAGTGATCAAATCACAGTGTGTCTTGTTGGTAATTGACACTTGACCAAGACGCATGTTGATACCAGGTATAAACAGGGCCATTTACTGTGTTTACAAGAAGGAACCCTCATTCTGTTGTTATTCCAAGATGGCAACAGGAAGAAGACAAGAATCTGAATAGGACATTGGGACTGCTGGACATTACCACTGACCATCAGTGAAATATCTTTTAAATTTACATAGCTCAATTTGTTGTTAGAGAAAATCGTGCTGTCATCAACATCACTGTTAATGTACCTAAGTTGGTCAAAAGAGTTAGGCTATTTTCAACTTTTTGTTTTTCAACATTTGCAATGTTATCAGATGGATAATGTTTTTGATACTAGTCTGGCAAAAACAAGAAGCAGTGCCATGTTCGCAAAAAGACAGAGTTGCGCAACTGTGAACGCAGTCCCCCACTCCCAGAAATTATGCAGTCGAGATTCCCACATTTGGGGAATTCGCAGAGGTCAGCTCAATCGGAGTGCAATGACCGAGCCTCGCCCTGGGTGAACCACCTTCTTGATCATGGTATCTCCCCTGCCAGGTAAGTATATCAGCAACCAGAAATGTTTTTTTGTTGGTGAATATTTTTATCTTAATTCTAGGGTTGCAAGAAACTACCTTTTCGCCATAATTTGTAAGTTATTAACTTTTTTGGACTTTTTTTCCTCTAGTGGGACCTGTGCTCACAGCCCAGCACCGTGCAACTCGATTTGCCTTTCGCCAGAGAATACCATAATTTGCAAGTCTGCCATTGGCGCCCCGTTCTCTACACAGATGAAAGCAGATTCACTCTGAGCAAATGGGACAGGCATGAAAGAGTCTGGAGATGCCGTGGTAAATGATTTGCTGCCTTTGACATCATCCAGCATGACCGGTTTGGTGGTGAGTCAGTGATGGTCTGGGGAGGCATATCCTTGGAGGGTCGCACAGACCTCCATGTCATAGCCAACAGTACCCTGACTGCTGTGAGGTACTGTGATTGTCAGACCTTACGCTGGTGCAGTAGGCCCTAGGTTCCTCCTGGTGCAGGACAATGCCTGGCCTCATGTGGCCAGAGTGTGTAGGCTGTTCCTGGATGACGATGGTATTGATGCCAATGACTGGCCCTCTCGTTCCCCTGACGTAAATCCAATTGAGCACCTATGGGACGGTACCTCAGGTGCCTCTGATGCCGCCAAGTACTGCCACAGATTGTCCAGGAGCTCACTGATGCCTTGATCCAGGTCTGGGAAAGTGTCAAAAATTTGCCCACAGTTGCAAGGCACTGCCTAAGTTATTTATCAAACAAACTAGACTGGGTTTTCATGGCTAATCTCAAAGTCAAACTGCACCAGTTTTCATGTTACATAAAACAGTAAAATGATCTTTATAGCCTGCCATGATTGGTTTATTTCGCCTTTATACTAGACTTGCACCGATTTATTGGCAGTGCTCGGAATCGGGCCAGTTTACACATGATCGGCCATGACCTGCGAGGGGCTGGTCAGTCAAAAATATTGGGCGGCTTCTCACCTTAATCATTCACGCACACATATCAAAAGAGAGAAAGAGAGAGTTGTTAATTGTCCGTGTTAAACTGAACTACGGAGCTCTCACTGCTGCACTGTGCTGCTTGAAACTGACGAGGCGTGTGTCCACATGCCGAAGATGCCCGTGTCCGCGCGCTTACTTGCGGGCACGCCCTGAAGACCTGTGTGAATTTTCCACAGGAGATATTTTTACTTTTTGTCTATTCAAGAAATTACCCACAAAAGCTATACATCAAGAATTATTATTTTATTTATCCATGTTTCTATTTATGTATGCTTTTTTACTTATTTATTGTAATATTGTACCTGAAGTTATATTTGAGCAAAAAGGAAAATGTTTCTTAACCTGTGTCACTGTTTTTGTTTGTTTGTTTGAGATGATTATTGAAAAGCTGGTTGAATAGGTTAAAATGTTCTAATAAAGGAAAGATAGAAAATACTGCAATATCTTGTGTGCTGTAAAGTCGTTTGAAAAAAATTTAAATCGGAATCGGCCATCCAAACACACATTGGAAATCGGTATCAGCCCAAAACATTGTAATCTGTGCAAGTCTACTTTATATGTGGCATTGTTTGTAATATGAATATTGCATACACATACATTGCAATTATGATGCTGAACCAATACACAATTTAGCCCATAAGTCTATGTAACCAAGTCTTATTTAGCCTGTGAGGGTTTTTCTTGGCGACAAGGAAGAGGACACAAGTGGAGGCATTTAACTTTGTTCATAATTCAATATATGTAAACACATTGAGCTGCAGACTTGCAGGCAGACAGTGGATAAGTTTCTATACTACTATCAGGCGTCTACAGTCCAGTTCCACACATCTTCAACATCAAGAGCTCCTTTGTTTATTGTATTTAGCTGACCAACAGGGAAAAAAGTCAAATAAATAAAATGGTGTGATCAACCACTTAATGAGAATAGGACCTAGGACAGAGCATACAGTGCATACATACAGCACACATAACAAGCATCCAGTTTGCTTTTCTAGCACATCTAGGACTTGACAGATACATGCATGTGTCAAGCACGAATTAGTCCCTACAGTGTTTGTGCAATCTTTAAATCAAGTCAAGTCAGCAAACTTAGAAAATACTTGTGGGAAAAAAACATGGTGACTTATAGGAAGTTGAGGGCTGAGAGACATCACGTATAGAGGAAATAGTGTCAGGGAGGCCTGCCTTTCAGCTGTTTTTCAAGAAACTAGAAACACCAAGGACATGAACCTTCCAGCTGCATGGATACAGTTTATACAGCAGTGCATAGAGAGGACTGACAGACATAAGGACATATGGCCATCAACAGGTCCATCTCCTTTTTCCAGCTGTTGTCAGAGCAGTAGTGGCCCCAAGGCACAATGATTAACGCCTCAGTCAAATGCTACACAAACCAGATGGTAAGGATGGAAGCGAAGGGCAAAGTCCTCTCTCTCTCTAAAACCAGTAGCACATACAGGAAGGAATGAACCCACACACATAAACACACACCATGACCCTCCACATATGCTTAATCTTGAGCACACACATTTAAATACATTTTAATAAACATCCTGTCCACAGTCATGAAGTGCTCAGCAGTGGAAATGTAATCAAATTTAATGTAGCCTTTTCTTCAAAAACATAACGGAGCAAAAAGAAAAAAAACCCATCACAATTACACAAGCGTTTCACAAAGTTACTATCTTTGTGTGCCCAACCCATCAATACAGACTAACAGTCTGGGCGTTCTGGGAGAATAAGAAATGTCAATCATCAGCTCTACAAGACAAAAAGCCTGCCAACTGGAGAAACATGTAATCAAGACAAATCTTTTCTTCCTTCATTTTAATCATGTCCTCTCAACCTTGGACAGATCGCTCAACATCACACTAACCAAACAAGTTCACAAACGAGACCTTGTTTACCGCCAGCTAGGGTGGAACAGTAATTTCATTAGATGTGGCTATGTCCATCTGTCTGTGTGTTACTGTACACATGTGTGCATTAGCAGGCGTCTTTCTAACACATGTGAGCTGTAGGGACCATCATGGCTGATCCCCTAAGCCTGCTATACCAAAGATTTCTGACAAAACACTGAACTAACAGGAGCAGGCATCAAAGCATCCACACACATATTGACTCAAATCATAAGCTTGATCCTTTCACAAGGCACAGAGCATCTCACATATCAAAGGTCTCCCTCAAACACTCAATAGCATCCCTTTCAGCTTGCTACATGAAAGAGAACACTGTGGTATCTTATAATATACCGTTTTCCCATTCACAGAGACAAACTTCAAAGAGAGCTAATTCAAGTTGGAAACCTTTCACTGTTCCCTTGGCTGTGTGTTTCCTGGTAGTTTCAGTAAGGAATTATCAGGAGGTGGCAGGGTCATTCATAATTTGGCACACTAAAGGCCTTACCAGATTTGCCCTTTCTAGATCTGCCACTTAACACACTCTCTAGGGCTTCTCTGACTTCAGTCAAAGAGAGAGAGTGTGAATATGTATTGCAAACATCTGGCCAAGTCCTTATCACCATGGGAAAATGTCTAAGGACAAGCCTGTGTTATCCCTGCTGCAGGGCCTGTACTTGTCTCATCTGGACTTCAACTGTGGTTTAGCAGCCATGTCAAACTCTCAAAGTAGTGCTTCTCATTAATGGGGAATTACGGGAAAGCGTTAGGCTCGTTTGCCCTCTGTTCCCCACCTTTCGTGAGAACCGGACCTCAGGCTGTTTTGCCTTCAGTGCCATGCAGTCCCCTCCACACTTGAACCATGTGGGCAGAACTAAGTAAAGTCAGTAAATTCAATTAAGCTGGCAGAGGGGGTGTGAGTGAAAGAGTGAAAATAGACTGTTGGGCCTGTTGTTTTCTCTTGCCAGAAAGGAAGTGAGCGCCGCCCTGTTAGCTACGAGCAACGTGTTTTGTTTTGTGTGTTTTTTTCTCAAAAGCACTCAGATAGAGTTGATGAAGGAGGATCTAGGCTTACATTCAACAACACTTTCAAGAACCAGAGGTGAGGTCCTGATATTGAGATGACATACATTCATTCTTTATGAACAGGATCTTCTGCCAGTACCATTCTTATTCTGAACTTGTCTGACGCCAGGAATTTTGCACAATTTACTGATACACTAAAAAGACTACTCCACAGATCAAATATTGCTAACATTGTTGGACTCACATTGCACAGTTTAAAAAAGGGATCAAAATTGATGGAGCAAAACCAGAGATACCATCTTTTTTTAGTTCATGCATTCTTCCTTGTTAAAACCAGGCGCCTGCATTACACACAATGCAACTCAACAACCAATAGTTTGGTCAGCGATTTAGGTGTGTCATGTTGGCTTTACAGAAATTTGCACCCATCCCAAGGCTTTTGGACTCCACTTTATGAAAGTATTGAGACGAGAGAAAAAAGGGGACTGGAGCAAAGCAACAGAAAGAGCTGCAGTTCCTGGTAAGTTCTGAGATCAGTTAGAGGCTCTTTGGCGCAAAAAAACACTGGACTGTGGAAACACTTCAGTGGTCTAATTTCCATGAACAAAGCAAAATTTTGCTTCAGATTATGTCTTAAAAAACTTCAAGCGTTCTAAACCAAAATTATAAAGCTTTGCATTCTAACATGACAGTTGCAACGATCATTGAAATTGCCTCAATCTGGTTTTAATGGCGTTAACAAAAAGACAGAGTATCCTTCCATCATTTAAAATTGCATTTCGCAGAAAAGAGAAAGACAAAAATTAGTCGACAGTTACTTTTGCCAGCCATTCCAAATGAATGCCACTTATGTGTTCCCATAATTTGCCAAATTATTCTGTTTTTAGAAACTGCTACACACTAAGTTTGGCCAGTCAAAAAAAGTGTTCAAACTGGTTTGATATTAAGCCAAACACCAGACTGGACCGGTATACTGAAATTTCTAGCAGGGGTGTGACAATACACATATTTAAATCGGGTATGCATTAAAAACCGAACGATACCTTGAAGTATCTTATTACATATGGAACACAGGTTCGGTTGTGTTTACTATAATGTTCCCAGTGCCACTGCACTCAATAAGGAAGCCCACACAGTGTCAACAGGTAACGTGCTGTCTGCCCTTCCCACCCCCAAACCAGTGAGACATGCTGGGCGGCACACTACGTTAAGCTACCTCGTTGCAATGCGGTTAGTAACACCATTACCAGACCAGAAATAGAAGATCCTCCGATAACGTACAGGTCTGGTGTTTGAAGCCACTTCGGGTTTGTTGTGAATTATGAGGGTGATGGCAAGGATAAGAAAAGAACAGTATGTCACATCTGGTACACAACAGTGGGTTACATCAGTGGGAACACTTAAAACATGTCAGCTCATTTATGCTGACTTCACCCAAGTGTATCAAGCGGTAATCTTTGGAACTAAAGGAAACGAAATGCAACACAAACGCTACAAGCAAACGTGATCTCTGCAGCATTTAGGCAACCATTCCCAAGTGCTTCAGATATGGCAAGAGAAATCAACGATTGGTACATTTATAGCCACAGATATGAGACCCACATCAATGGAGGAACATACAGGCTGTATGAACAGGCCTAATGTATTCGAGGCCCATGACAATATTCCTTCACAAACCCATTTCAGTCATAACTCCAGCTTTGTACAAAAAACACAAAAGCCCAAGTTATGATTATAGTTTTAATATATTAAAAAAAACCAATAATACTTTCTAACATTTTAGAAACAGAATAGCTTCTTTCATTTTCATTGTTAACACTACATTTTATATTTTATAAAGAGCTGATTTTGTTGTACATGCTGCAAAGAAGACACCCAAGAAGATGAGTCACTCTGGTATAGCGCCATTATTGTTCAAAGACAAAAAAAAAAAGATCATACTTTATAATTTTAGTTTTAATGAATAAATTAATCAAAATAACATTTTTTTAATTAGAAAAAAAAAACAGAAAAAGAAATTTCCGTGGCATTTCTACTTATTTTGCTGTATCAAAAATGTGTCATACCGTGACACCACTGTGTTGTATCAAACCAAACTGTAAATTTTGTAAACCATTACACCCTTACTTTCAAGTAAACATGACATGCACCGTGCACATCTTCACCCCTCCCCCCTCTACTAAAATTTGATCTCCATCATGTTGCCAGCCTTAACTTGGCAGTAAATTGTGCATGGTCTGTCAGACACCAGTGGCTCTATTAGTCCATTTATAAACAAACAAAGTATGTTAATTATGTTGTCATATTGCTTATTACTAACGCAATGCAAGTTGGATTTAGCACTGTGATGCCATTGGCACAGGGTGCTGTAGGCTATTTTCAATTTGCCAAAACATGCCATAATGACGAATGTTAATGTTAAGCCAGTTTGCATAAAGTCAATCCAGTTAAATTGACCCAACTCTACACAGTAGCCGTATTTCACCCATTGTGTTACAGTGCAATCAAGTTTGAATGACAAATATACAAAGCAACAAATTAGGACTTAAAAGAAAACCAGTTGGCCAAGCAAGCCACTAGAGAACTGAGCCAGTGCCAGCACACCCACACACTCTGGCATGGAGCAATTTCATGAAAAACTGAAGAGAAGATGAGGAATATTCATGGCTTTAATCAGACTAGATATTAAAAGAACACGGATAACCTAGATGCCTGAATTGAACATGCCCTCACCTTTCCACACCAATTAAAGTTAGGCATGATCTTGGTAGTGGTCCCTAGGGAATTCTGATCTTGACAGAGGCTCAGCCGTGCACATCATACTGTCAGAGGACTTTCATTATGCCACAGGGAGAGAGGTGCTTGTACGTTATATTTCTCAATAAATTATGCTTAAAAACAGATATTTTACAAATGCTAAATAAAATCCTTGTCATAACATACAAGGAAACTGGTCTGTAAAACTCCCAGGAGCAACTGTGAGAAAGCAGCCCTAATGTCAAAAACAATGAAAACGCTGAATGATAACAGTGTCACAGAGGTGACATTCCAGGGTGGTAGGGTAGCTGTCATCTTTTCTTTTAGCTTTGGCCCATTAGGGGAGCCCATCAGCGGTCTTTCTCTCTGACCCAGCTGGCTGCAGAGCACTATTACAGAGAAACTGTTTGGACTTTGACCCCGCAGCCTGCAGAGAGCTCTGAAAAACTTGTGCACTCCTCTGCTTCCCGTCAATGAGAGATCTAGGAACCAGACAGGTTGCTTAATATTCAGCCCTTTCCCCCGCTGTTAGTGAGTTATGGTGGTCTAATAATGTGCATTCCAGCACTTGCAAGATTTTCCCAGTCTGTGAGCAGGTGTTGTGTTGACTTTTGATTGGTGGTGGTTGTCCTCCAGGGGAAAACATACAGAATAAAAAAATCTAACACTTTTTTCTCCATCAACTTTCTTTTACCATTACCATTTCTCCCCCCTCCCTCCTGTTTCAACAAATGAGCTCACTGTTTTTACAATGATTAGCGCTTGAGGGACACATTCACTTCAGCAGTAAATGTGCGAGGCCCAAGTGGTTTGAATAAAGTTTGCCTTAAGATAAACAAGAAAATACACTGAGCATATCTGAGAAATGAACTGCAGCGGAGTTCATGCAGAGACAAAGAAAACAGCGGCAGCCTGCATGGATTCTGTCAATATAAAGCCAACAGCTCAGTTTACATAAAATCCCAAGGCAATTGGTCCAGCTTAAGTGCAGACAAGGTTTCATCTAATTTGCTGCAGACAGAAAATCAAAAAGTAATATAATGCATAAGCAACAACTAGGATTAATCTTCCGTGACATACACAACAAAAACTATTAAAAAAGATAAAAGTACAGGCTATTAAAGCACCACAACTTGAGTAACCTGACTAAACTAGGACATGAAAGTTTAGACCTGAAAGCAATGTAAAGAAACCCGATTGTCATGAGAGCCATAAAGGAGCACTTTCCCACTGAAGTGAGTGTCTCCTGCACTTGATGTGAGAGACAACCATTGTACAGATCGCATACCTGTGATTGTTCATGGCTACACATGATACCAGAGCAACAGCAGCTCACAATGCTTTGAAGAGGACACAGAGCTTAACAGAAAGAAAAAAAAACCCAAAGCCCCTCCAGCAAAAAGCTCTTAGGGCCCTCCCCATTAGGAAGAGGTAGGTAAAAATCACACCCACAACATAATCCACCACCTGTCTTCAAAAAACATATGCAGAAGGCGAGTGTAATTCATTGAGAATCCAGGTACACACAGAAAGCACAGAGAGCACTCGGAGCTGGAGATAAACAGCCTACGACTGATTAAAACTGCAAAGCCTTCAGTCTGCCTAAGTAGCTTGGTGTCCTCGACGGTGGGTGATTATCCTGCGCTTGGCTTGGGGGTATATTAGACTGTCAGAAAGCAGTTAGAGAACAGCCAGCTGGTCTAGCCACAGCATCCTAAGCGAAGAAGCATTTCTATCACTGTGGAGCAGATGAGCTCTGCAGAGAGCAGCGCAAACTCCTCCTGGGGCGACACACAGCAATAGTTAGTGCTAAAAATGTGGCTGCTCTGAGATCAGCCTTTCTGATCAGAATGACTGTTAGTTGCCGATCATTAGTCGTCATACTTTATTATGATGCTAACGAAGTACACCCAAGGGATCTCACATGGAAAACTAGTTTCACACAGACTAACAGAGGACTCAATTAGAGTTTGAATAATTTTAAACAGGAAAACAAAGTTGCAGGGCTGTTAAAAAAGAAATAAACAGGGAGAAGAGAAGAGAAGAGAAGAGAAGAGATGCTGAGGTCAACAGGGCTAAAGCGAAGAGTCTATTTTCCAGGGTAGAATGAATAACACACTTGAGTGGTCCATGGAGAGGGGAAAGAGGTCTTTGTGTAACGGCAGAGTCACGGTCATGGTGACAATAAAAGTCCCTCTGTCATGGGTTAGAGCTGTTTAACCTTTTGATCCTCTTCCTTCTTAATGTGGGCTTTGAATCTCAAAGGGTCTAGCACAAGCCAAAAAAAACAGATTCAAACACAAAAACATGGAAACTTTTAAAGAATGTTGCAGCTTGCTAATAAAAAAATGTAGTTTACATTCCTTTACAAAGTGAGATTAAAGTAAGCAAAATAATAAAAAGTTACTCCACCACAAAGACACAAAAGCAGTGCAGTGTCATTTTCTATTTTCCTTTCATATTTTAACCCCAATCCAATAATAGATGCTTTAATTAGATATTACTCATCAATAATAATAAAATTATTTACAGGCAGTAAAGCCCAATTAGTTGAGAGTGTTATAGATGAAGATTAATTCAAGATTTCGAAGGAGAATTATGGCCATTTTCAAAAATCATACATGTTATTCCTAGTTCATTAATATTAGTAAACATGAACAACTTTCTGCCAAATCCAAACACTGAGGTGCTAAACTCAAATTTGTGGTTATCTCAAGTATGACGTCTGGAGCTGTCACAGACAATGAATTTTTTAATTTTTTTTTTACACCAAGGACCCCTTAGGTCAAATAGAAACAGAGCAGGGGCCTTTACTACATATACTGGATAAAGTTTAGCTGCACTTGAGATAATTCTATGAATATTGTCAGATCTTCGCTTGTCAGCAGCAGCTGTAGCATGGCTCGGTGTGTTAGCCTCACCCTCTGCTCTTTTGGCAGTGGTTTCTGAGTTGGAAAGTGTGTCAGAGTCTCTTGTTGGCAAAGTTATAAAATGATTCATTGTGGCTCACAAGAATATCCGTACACTTGGCATAATAATACAGCTAACTGGCCAATATGATTCATTGGTACATAAATGTTGGATAACTAGTTCACCTCGCCTTTATGGTTAAATGCTACACAGTAATTTAGTTTTAACTAGCTCATGATTGCACAAGGATTCATGGCTAGCCTAACAATTAGCCTGGCATTAATGCTGTGTAAAAAAAACAACAAAAAATGTAAATTGAAACTTATATTTTCAAACAATAACTTGCCCCCCCCTCAACGATATACATGTTTCAAGTTGATGGTTATCATATCGTTTACATTTGCTTATTTACGATGCTGAAAAAACGCAACTGAACATTGAACCCCTCCTTTCTTTTAGTCATTTTCTAAGGGGAGACTTTTTACACATACTCCCATTACCAAAATGGTTGCAAGTTCCAATTATAGTAATAAAACATTTGTTAAATCAACAATAGCCATTTCCGTTTTCAAATTGCGATATTTTCTGAGATGATTATCATACCATAAAAATCTCATACCGTTGCAACCCTATTCTAGATGACACTGGGAGCACCCAGGGGAATGTTCTGGGTACATGGGTACATTTTCTGTTTCAGTACTGAGAACGCTACAATAGAATACAGCTCATTTAGGTATAAAAATAAATGGGTCCACTAAATTGGGCTCCCATTCATTGTCTATGGAGCAGCTGCAGACTTAGTGCCCAATGGCATCACAAGTTTGAGACTTTGAGAGGGAGTAGCTCATGTTCACAAATATCAATTAACCTTTCCTGGGCCGTAGAAATACCATTTTGGAAATCTTAATTTAGGTGTTCCCCTTTAAAATGTGCCAGTCATTCCATTTACAGTTGTAAAGAATACATTTCTGACACTTGTTCCCAGTGATGACTACAACAAGGAGAGACTCAGTCAGTGAGTAGTCTGTTAAACCAGTATGTTTAGGTTTCTGACAGAGAGCTGGTTGGAAATAGCGCAGGAGCTGCCACTGAGTCATTCAACATCTTCAACAACCACTGCTGAAGTGCTGTTTAGTAAAACCCATCTGTTCTAGGAGTTACACATCCAAACTGGAATTTCTACACAGCTATTTGCTACAGACATGTGAAGGCTTACAAAGAATGTTTTCTTGTTAAGCTTTCTTAAATTCACTACAAAAATGTCACTACGTTCATTTGCCAAGGATTGTGTTCACAGCTGCATCAGCATATCTGAGCTTAGCTGCCTCACATACTACTGAAACCTACTGAATACTTGACCAGCGTATGAAAACAACAAGAATCAACACCATCATCTAAAATGCTCAGTGCCACTGCCAGTTGGAAGAGTTCGGGAGCAACTTTCCAAACAGGGTGTCCTGAAACGCCTCCACCCCCATATATCCATGTGTCAAAGCAGCGGGGTTCTAGCCAACACAGCGCCAAATGTTTACAGCCAATTAAGACTAAGGCTCTCGCTTGGACAGAGAAGGTTATATCGGTCTGTAAGCCTGTAAAGTTATTGCCACCATGGCACTTGGCACCACATCAGTGTGCGCAGGGAGCCTGGTGGTAGAGCTGCAGTCAGCGACGCAGAGTGGAAAAACTTCCAGAAAGCACCACGCTGCTGGACCCTGGCTAACCATACCATACACCTTTCAGCTGCGGGCTCAAACCAAACACAATCACACGCTTCCAGTTTCAGCTCAGACAAATCACTGTTTCTGACGTCGTGTGGATTTTTAAGCACAAAACCAGCCATACACGACGACGTTCGGGTCGAAATTTAAAACCCGTTGTCTGCGGTGTCGACGCGGACAACCGTTGTAAGGCAGCCACATACAATGAATAAGTTTTAATCCGCACAGCGACCGTTAAGTTACAAAGAACCGCTATCGACTTGTGTCTAACAAACAAGGTTGAAGACGTGCAGTATTTGTAAGATACATTTACTATTCTATAGAATGACTCTCTTTAAGTGTAACTTCACCTCAAGTTAAGTGCAGCTCCGAGAAATCCGTGCAGCAACTTGCTCGCTCCCGACGTACCGCTGTTGCTCAACTTGCGAGGAGAGCCAGATACCCAGCTGAGACAACCGCCGTCAGGCTAGTCACAATTACAGCTACACCTTCCGGTGCTAGCTTTCGAAAAAAAGGGACGACAGCACTCACAACGGGCGATTTATGCTGAATAACACGGACATAACTCCATATAAAACAAAATTAAACAAATTCAATTTTTAAGATGTTTGGACACTAAACTAAGACAAGACATACATTTTTTTACGTTTCTAACGTTCTTTTCAAAGTGCTTCATAACGGTCACACAAGCTTTTATTTTGTTAAGCAAGGACATAAGCAAGTTCCGGTACCATTAACTGTGACGTTAGAAGGAAACGGCTGTAAACAGTTTAATAAATAAACAGTTTAATTAACTAATAAGTGTTAGTCATGCTTAAAATAGTTTCAAATATTATTAATTAAAAAGTGTCTTATAATTCACTGTACTGCTTTTTCTTTCATTTTACTTCCTTTACCTACTCCTGTCATTCATCCTTCTTCTGGCAGTGTATCTACAACTCAACTGTTACCCCACTGTTTTTCTTACACAAAGCAAGTACTATCTCTACTTTAGTTTGCTTATTCAAATATCATAGCCTTGGTTCTTTGCATGAAGCAGAAATAACCAGGAAAGCTGATTTGTATTATGTTGCATCATATTCTGGATCCATGTTGTTTATGTGATCTAATGCATTTTAAGTGCATCATGATTTTATTGTGATGAAAAAAACATTCATCACAATGTTGTTCCCTCATACTTACCGTCCTTTAATTCTTGCAGATTACCAGATTGTATAGCCTACCAGCCAGTGCTCGTGTAGTGCCACTTCTCAGACTTGTAACTCCCAGGCAAGTTAAATTAGGTGAGAAAATCAGTATCACTGAATAATTCTGCTCTGTAAGCCAGACACTTGCATTGGCACAGAAAACTTTACTGCTTCCCAAGAAGTTACAACTATCCATTTTCATGTGTGAGAATAAATAGTATTTCTCCCAAAAATGTCATAATCCAGAATAGCTACCACTCCACCCGGCTCAGTCTTGGCAAGGTGCTGAAAACATCAATGAGTCCAGATTGGTAGAAAAAGATTTCCGCACACTTACATCTATGCAATGTCTCACTTTATTGCTGAGCTTTGGGTCTATTCAACCTTCATCAGAGCATACAATGTATGAATACAATGCATGTATGCTCTGATGAAGGTCAAATAGACTGAAAGCTGTCATGTCATCTTTCATGAAAGATGTCATGAAACACTCCACAGTAAGTGCTGTGAAATATGAAATAAAAATATTGCATCTTCCTTTCTGCCTTTACTATGGTTTTCCTAAATTTCCCATATAACTTAATCACTTGAATTTAAATGAATGTTTTCTTTAATTTAAGACAGAAGTGTTTATTGACGATCAACAGACACTGAAACTCATGCTGTCACAATCAGATGAGGCATAGCGTGGGCCAGTTTTACGACATGAAACATGTCATGACTCTCAAAGTTTTTAATCAAATGAATATGTCATATAAATACATAGAACAACACATGAAAAACATAGCAGCCAACAGAAAATAACAACTGCTACAACAGATGTAGCCTACTGAAAAAGAAAGCATGTTTACTTAAGCTATAAAAAATATCCAGTCATGGTTCCTCTGTGTCATTTGACTTGAACTGGTGGGGTTGCAGCAGGCCTGTGAGTGTAGTCATCTAGGCATCGCGTAAATGCCGTTGTTTTGATGAATGTGGCATGCCACCACCACAGTGTTGAACACTTTTATGGTATGTAGACCATCCAGCCCTTCCTATGATCGAGGTATTTAACTATACGCTCAACAACCCTACACACCTGGAGAGGGATGGCAGGTTAACAAGAGGGATGCATTTTGTTCATTTTGCTAACAAGGTGGCTGGTGTTCCCCCTCATACCCCCTCAAATTGCCCACTGAGTCTATGACATGCTGTAGATGACTGTGCTCTGGTCATGTTTCTGTGGCTTTGAGTGACTGGACATCCCCAATGACTGAGGAAGGCCTTGGGTTTCAGTACTGTCAGAACAGATTTTAACAAATGTCTTGTTTTCCACGTTTAATTCAGCGTGCCTTCTTTGAGGGAAAACTTCTAAAAGGATTAATACTTTTCATGTCCAGTTTGTGAATGTTTGTGAATCATGTGTACAGTGCTGAGAGGAGGGAGAGGCGGACTGTCAAGCTGAATCGGCACCCTGCGCTCTCTTCCCAAGGAAACCCAACACTCCAGGCCTCTGAGACCAATGCTGAGAATGCCAAACACTCAGCAATTCCATATTCTTACAATTTTGTGGGTTCTCAGCATGGCAGTGTGATATAAACAGTTGCAGGTTTCAACATGAAGCTATTAAATCTCATAACTCTCTCAGGGCTGTTGGCCTTCTTGTTTATCTTGAAAGAGGAGATGGCAACTTGCTTTGATTGCTGCACTCTCAACTCTTTTAATCTTCCTAATACCACCGCTGAACGTGGCTGTGGCAAACTTTCTGACGAGCCGAATTGATTTCAGTCTGTCTGAAATGGCTTATAGGCCACCATTAGATGTAGGAGGAATGTAATTCCAATGAATGACATGGATTATTAACTTCAGAGAGATTATGAGCCTGTGGATAACCCATCAACACTAAATAAAACGCTGAACCAAATGCCACTAGAAGTGTATCACTGTTGGCATGGGGCGGGGGGGCATTATTAGCCAAAATGTGAAAGTCTGTCATGAGCTTATGCTGGCTTATGTAAAGAATTTCCATCAAATCAGTGTGGTGAGGTGTTTTTTTTTATTAAAACATAAAAATGTAAACATATACAGTAAATATACATCTGATTAGGTTCAAGTGTTCGACACATTTGACAAACATTTACCACTGAAGACACATTACCATTTGAGATGAATTTCAATGGGCAGCTTGTTTAAACTTTATCTCTTCTACTAAAAAAAAGGTGTGTAAGTGCCTGTGTAGTCACTCTTTTCACATCTTTGTCTTTAGGAACAGTGCCATCTGCTGTTACAGACGTAGAGGGGAGGGACCACACACGTGCACACACACTCACACGAAGTGTGATCCTCACTACAACTCACTGCAATGCAGTATAAAAACACCTGTGAGTTGCTCATCTCAGCAGCAACGTCATTTGTCTTCGGGACTAGAGGAGCCAAGTTTATGTCACTTCTCTCTGGATAAATCAGCCCCAACTGTGAAGCCAATTAGCTCTCAGTTTAGACCACTAAATCTCATGCAATGCTGAACTGAGTGATCATACATTAGGACCAATTTGTGAACACTCAACAGATGAAATGTAGTGTTGACACAGGCCTCATGCTGTCCATCAAAACTAACAAAAAATGATTTAAAGTGGAGCTCTATGATGTTTTTTTTATAATCAATATACTGTTAGTACATCCATTTATATGTTAACATGTGGTGAAAACACGATAAAAGTCACATTTAGCATGGCTGCTAATACAGTTAGGTCACATATGTCTAATTGCCCGTTCTGTTTCCATCCAGCTTCATCACTTTAGTAAAGTGCTTTCACATTTACATTATTTTCTCCGTTGGTGGCATTTTCACTCTGTACCAGCAAGTTAAAAAAAAACTTCACAAACGCGACACTACATCCTCCGTTAAGCTGTAGCTCGAATGTGCGTGCGGGGAGTTACAGGTCGCAGCTTTGAGGGAAAACTGGAATACTTGCAGCAGCAGCGGCTGATGTCATGATGTCATAAAACTCTGTCACCAGAACCGCACCCGGGAGGCTTGAAATGATAATTGCAGCAGCTGCTTTGGTGAGCCACTGAATCCAGTCCTTTTTCAGTGAGACGTATTCACATTGTATGTTGCTTTGGAAGATGCAAAAATAACAAGGCTCACCAACTGCATACAAATGTCTCCTCTCATTTAAAATACTTTTTGCACCTCTATTGTAAGTGCTTTAATGCCACCGCATTATGTTGACCCCATTTTTAATGAATGGGGCCTATGTGCTACTTCATCAAATCTCCTTTCCTTTAATCAGTTCCTGGAAAAAACAATAACAAAGAAATATAACTTTTGCATAATTATTAAAATAAATGAGCTCTGTTAGTTTGAATGCCTTGAGGATGCGATGTGGTGCATCTCTATCCTTCAGTGCTTTGAGGTGAGAGTTAGGGTGGAGGAGACGCGGAAGATCTGAGGCAGCATGTTGCTCAACTGGTAGAACATCTCCTCTGAGATACTCTGTCAATACAGAAAAAACACACACAGACACAGGCAGGATTAGTGAGCTGCGAGGGACTGAGATTTGTGCAGCTCTAATGTGGGGGAAAAAAACCTTTTGTATGCACATATTCAGTCCACGCTGTGACAATGGAAGGGATCCAATGAAACCTTTTTTTAAACCCAGCTGAAATTGTGCCCATGACAACAAAACATACATCTGGACTGTTTGTGTACAGCCAAGTGTTAACAGCCCCTGCAGTGCCCTTTGCTTCAACATCACAAGGACTTTTTTTCTCCCCTAAGGGGAACAGTAGTCGAGATGCTGAAATAATGTGAGCTCCAGCAGCTGTGATTTTAACAGGGGAAACATACCGTGTCATTCTAAGGATCGCCACCCGTCAAATAAGAATGTTAAGTATTAATCTTTAAGCATTTGCGCATCATTCATCCACACACAAACACAGAGTGTATATTTAGCCACCGTGTCTCTTTGAGGCACAGAAAACAATGTTGTTTCAGAGGTGCTATTTTGAATGGTGCCTGAGCACGTAGCTGACAGGAAACCAATACAGTCGGAGTCCTTTGATGCCGCTGGTTTTTATCATCTTAACCTGTCAACATGAGATCCTGCTATAAGCTCTGCTGCCTTCCCGACAAACCACAAAAGCTATAGGTATACAACATCAAGCTAAGCCCAAAATAAGATAACAGTTAAGCTTCATCCACCGCTGAGGTCAAAACTGCCTGAGAGTATGACAGAAAACCTTCGCTTCGAAGCTCAACCTGGAACATTTTTCCTCATTAACTTTTACCTTAAAATAAGGTTAGACCTGATATCCAAGTAAGTTCAAGATAACGCCTCAGTGTTGAAAAGCCATATGTTAATCCCACTGCTTATCGCACAATTATATGGCTGAGTCTCTGAGCTTTCTTTTTTCATCACAGCAGTGTAAACACTGGTCAAGAGAGCCTAAAGCTCTATAATCTATCATTTATGGCATGCTTTTCAAACACTCTCTCTTCTCCGCCTGCATTCAAAGCGATGTAGTGCAAGGCCAGGTGTGCCTTTTGTGAGGTTGTGTACATGCAAGGCCTTGAGTATACATTTCTGTGTATAGAGATTTGCTGGCGAGCAATCGCTCAAAGGATAATTGTGTGTCGCCTGAGCTAAGAGTTGAGAAATAAAAAGTATAAATAATTCATTCTGTTCTCACCTTCGGCACTAGAAACTGGACTGTGCGTGATATTCCGCCATCCCATGAGGCCATCTCCATCATGAAGCCTGCAAATAAAACAGATTGAAAGTACTTCACATACCAAATATCTATCTGTCCATGTGTCCAGTGTGTTTTGTAATTGCATTATTCTGTGTATCTTACTTCCCTTAACCCAGACTGTCTTCCTCTTAAACCAGAGAGTAACTGTTTAAACCAATCAATATGAATGTTTTGCTTCTTAGTCACAACATATTACATTTTTTGATCAGCTTTGCATTATAGAAACTATACAATACAATCAGTGTTAAGTCTCTCTCTTTAAAGTAGTATTTCAGCTACAAAAATAAACCTTGCTCTTTGACTTTGAGGGAATGAAAACACGTGTCGTTTTAAAACTCAGTAGACTTGGGCTTGACAGATCTTTTTGGAAAAACTGCATCTCACCGCAAGTAGGCCCGTCACAATAACTAGCTTTGTTGGATGTTATACTGTCCGTGAAATATTGTGATAAAAGCTATTATTGTCATTTTAATAACATTTCATGCCACTGATATGATAATATAATGGCATATTAATGCAAGTACACCCTTTCAAAGAGCAATGAACTTTTAATTTGATCAGAAATGGCAGCAAAACATGTTCCAGCATAGTTTTCTTTCTGTTTATTTGATTTAGGTGCTGTGAAAAATCGCTTAGGCGCTGCCTCGAGGTCTCATAATGGTCCGGAAAACCCTGCTATTTATTCTGGCATCATGCTGGCTAAAATGTTGGTGCTATTCTTATGAAAACAAACACGCATGTAAACACAAGTGCAATGACCCTCAATCATTTTTGCTGACCTCAATAAGTCGATAATGTAATTATCATGACAGACCTAATCACAAATCATGATATTTACCTATGGGTGGTCACCTATGACAATATACAGAATACACAGCAAAATAGGGACAGTACAAAGTGCATTTTAAATGACTGTTTTAACAGTGTTGGTGTGTGTTGGGGGTGGAATAATAGCTCAAAAAATAATGTCTTAACTTGAAATAATTTCAAACGTCCATCTTACCTTTGACACATTTGAATACCAGTTCGGCTCTCTTAAGACACCAAGGTATGGTCATCTCCTGCAGAGATGACAAGAGAACTGAGCACACTGAATTGTTTTGTTAGTTTGCATTCAAAAAAATGTGCAGCAAAAGTAGTTCAGAGTATAATATACTTGTTAGTTTGTTGACATGAAGATTGATTTTGCTAAACTGGCAGCTTTTCATATACCTTGGAAGAGAGAAATTTACATTAAAGCTATTCAGTTATTCGTTCATGTATGTTTTTTTTTTTGTTTTTTTTTTTAAATCTTTCCCATGCTGTGTATTACATCACATACATCTTTTGTTTGTGATTTTCCAATATATGTGCATGTGTTTTCTGTGTGTTTAAAAAAAAAAAAAGGCCAAGCAATCTGTGTTGGTGGTGTTGCAGCTGAGTCATATTAACTGTTTAAATTGTGATACATTACACATACCTACTTAGGGAGTCTGAGTCCTACGCAGGTATGCAAATTAGATACTGTATATATTACCGATTAACTAGGTCACACGCAAAGTCTCCTGTAAGGTGACTGAATGTGCACACAGAATGTTTAAGTGAAGCATTGACACTTCTCATCTCCCTTCAGTTTTGAGTGCGTTTGTTCCCATGCTGCTGCACACAGTGACCTCAGCAGGCGGTCATCTCTGCAGTCAACTTTTACTCACAGCGTCGGATAGGTAGAGCCACAGTCACACACATGAACCGGAGGCAGGGGTGTCGTTGCGGCCCATGTTTAGACCCGCGTCAACTGCGTCACCCACTAACCTTTTTGCCCTGGAGATAAACTGTGTAGGCTGGAGTAATGGGTCTTTGACGCATAAACAACAGGATAGTACACTCAATAGTTTTTTTTATTATGACTGAGGCTGATACCAGTGCAGGGCTGGTGGTTGCTGTTCACAGGAGCAGTTAAGGCAGCTGTGGTCTTTGCCGAGTAATTGAGGTGACATAACAGTTGTCAAAACTGTGTAAATGTCACTGTCTGGACCCTGGCACTCTAAATTGGTTGACAGAGTTTTTAATTTCCTGTCTGCAAACTTTTTAAACATGTATTATAGTGTTATTAAGCAATTCTTCTGTGTCCCTTTTCCCCTTAAACTCTTACAAACTCATGGGAAAAAAGAACAACATCTAAAAATAAGAAAACGAGGCACAGCCCTGTTGTGTTTTGATTACAGTCTGCAGTTCATCTAGACAAACTTTGGCAGTCGTTTTCAACGCCAAAACACAAGAATAGGCTTGTACAAACAGGCAGCATCTCCACTAAAAGATGAAAAGATCACAGTTGGGAGGTTTTGATGGAACCAGAAGCTATCAATTAAAGTTCCTCTGGTTCCTGAGGCTTCAAAGTTAGATGTCTTCAGTTATGTAAACAAAGACTCTTGATTAGACATGAGAAGAAAAATTGCACTGGGCATGTTGTGGCATGAGTGCACTGCAGACAGAGGCTTGATGAGAATTTACTTCCCATCTTCTGGGATTCTCAGTTAATTAAGTTTAATTTTGAATAGCTGAAGAACTAAGACGGAGCTGCTATTCAGGTTTGAAGAAAATCCCAATTCCATTATTTTTCAACAGGCCGAATTATCCAACATCCACCCTATTGTGACCGGATATTTGCCTAACCTCTGTTTGATTCAGGCTCAGTTCATCAGTCACTGAAAGCTGTCTCTGTTACTCTCCCCTACTGTGTGAGTACAGAGTGCTGCTGTACATATACTCAGAGTAAACAGAAGAGTTCACGACTCTCTACTTTGGCCTCCTGCTTTTAAACCTGGGAAATGTTAAGTTGTAGGCTGAGTTAACAGCCAGTGCCTGACAAGCCAGGCCGCAGCTGAGGATGCAGTGCATAAACAGGGAAGAAGTTGTGACAGTGCCATCAGTTAGCGCCACAGAAACTTGTGTGGCCAGTAAGTTTTCTTCACCTTCAACCACAAACAATCACACACTACTGTGGCTTAACACTGAAGCACAATACCAATGATGATGGTTCAAATGCTGAGTGTACCCCCTGAAGTGTTGTTGAGCAACAAGAATTCCACATCAGCGCCTAGGGTGATTGTCTGCAGCCAAACCTGCCCCTTGAACTCTGGGGAGGTCACCAACCTAAGCACAGGCCTGTCAGCGCTTAAGTTAGTTTGCAGTCATACTACTATCGCTTGGAATGACAGAAAGCTGGAAGTTTAGTTTACTATTAATCCAGGAGCAGGGATAGATACAGAGACACGACAGGGTAAGCACAACAATGTTTAGCCTATTACATGAACAGAAAGGAAAGAAAGCTAAGAACAACACAACTTGGTGTCACTCAGTAGGGACTTTAGCTAATAGACGGGCCCCAGGTGCTCTTGAAATTATTCTACAAAACAAATGTGTTTTTTTCTAGCTCTCTTAAGATGTATCCTTGAAACTAGTTCCCTGAGCTATCTAAAGAATTATCCTCTTTGCTACCACCAGGGTCCTCTGAAAAGTATGTGGCAATGCAAGAGAGGCTTCAGAACAACCAAAGAGGGCAATACAAGGATAAGTTCAATCTGAATATCAATACCAGGAGAAGGTAAGCTGACAAAAAGAGACAATCTTGGGACAAAACCAAAAGGTATAACCTAGGATACCTTTTGCGATGTTACGTCTGTCATAGATGCCAAATGCGTTTATCCATTATTTTTAACTACTGATTTCCACCATTAAACCATTATTATTATCGGCTAACTATTTCAACAATTTATCCATTACCTCTAGCGAACTGTTTAGATGTTTCTGCTCTCTTGCCAACTTTCCATGCACTCTGAGTCACAATACGTTGCATTTAGGTGTCACAGTTGGCTGAATGTGTGGTTATATCTTTTGAATCAAGTTGTACTTTCTAAAACCCCTAGGGGACAAACGCCCCTGAATGGGAATCACTACACTAATACCACTTTTCCACCAAAATAAGCACATGTACGCTATCTTTTTAAACACAAGTAAACCTGCTAAAACTAGGTTATAGACTCCTTTCCCACTGCAGACAAGTATGTCTTTCTGTGTATGATTTTTTTTTTCGCATGTCACGCTCAATGTCACAGACAGGCATGAAAACAGGTTAGTAAAACGTAGAAAGCAGCATGAGGCCTGTGAAAACTTTTGAGTGGTTAGTTCTTTTCATACCTCTCTACTCATTCAGTCTCTCTCTAAAACTCAATGCAGACTAATCTAGAACGATGTGTGAGCACTGCTTGGGCAGAGATGGACGGTATGATGTGGAGGCACGTCATTGCATCTCACTGGATAAGGGGCTAAAATTAGCGCATTCACTCAGGTGTTGTGTTTCCAACAATACTCAGCATTGCAGCCAATTTTCCCCAGTGGCCACTCACAGTATTGCAGCAACAAAGGGACCACCATTGTAAAAGAGCCATAAAACCTCAAACTGCAAACAAGGTCAATTATGAAGCTTTCTATGAGGGGTGTGCATCACTAGTTTCATCATGATACAGTATCATATTAATTCTTGGGACAACGACACAATATTTGTCACTATATCAAAGTCTGCTTTCTATAATACATTTTTGATCAATGGAGGTTTTAGATTTGTAAAACCTTCCTCAAGCTAAGAAAAGTAATTTAAAAATCTGTGACATCATCACAATGTAAAGTCTATGAGCTGAGCAGTAAATAGCGGGCAAGCCAGAAGAGGAGGCACTATTGTGTATACTGGGTCTCACTCATGAAAAGTTAGTAAATCTGTGTGTAGATTTGCACATAAAAGCCTACTCTACTAAAAACCTACTCCGGATTCAGGAACGCTGCGGGAAACTCAGATTTGATCGTAAACACGTGTGTATGATCATGAATGCCAATCCATCGTAAAGTGACAGCGCGCTCCCGGTAATCAGCAATTAGCATAAATCCCTGCCCATGAATATCCAATGACCACCATATAAGGAGGTGTAGGTGCATCCAGTCGACCTGTCAGTCATGGCGCAAACAAACAAAGAGAGAGACAGAAAAAAATAATTTTTCCAAAGCTGAGATCAAAATAATTTTGGGTGAAGTGGACTTAAGAAAAAACATTTTATATTCTTCAGTTAGTAGTGGTGTGACAGGGACAGGCAAAGCGAAGGCCTGGAGGGAGGTAACAGATGCTGTTAATGTTGTCTCTGTAGTACAAAGAACCATGTCAGAGGTGAAGCGTAAATGGTTTGATATGAAACTGGAGGCAACGAAATTCATAAGCACACACAAAAAATACAGCGGTCACCAAACAAACAGAAGATTCATTTGTGGGGTTTTGAATGAAGTGGGAACG
>NC_065525.1:15401123-15431219 GCF_006386435.1 Epinephelus moara | reverse complement strand
TGTTTCAAAGGCATCTGTGTATTGTGTACATAACAGAGCGCAATATGAGTTAAAATTGTAATTTCCAATAGTGACAAGCAATATTTATGTGCTTTACTAAATTTACACAAGCACTACGAGTGGTCAGGAGCAGGAGTAGATTTTGTTAGTAGCTACTAAAATATTGATGAATGCGAACATGCACGTAAATTTCCGTCTGCGAACAGTTTACACACAAATTCCTTCTGCTCACGTTTCATGAATGAGACCCACTGTGTATAAGCAAACCCGGAAGCTAGAAACTTTTTTGGCGTATGCGCCAGGAGAGCAACTCCACTGCAATAAACAGGCACCATCTTGCAATCCAGTATCTAGTTATTATTAAAATCTATGATAAATACCTGTGACTACTGCAGAGTCATTGAATGTGTGTGTGAATGCTGATTGTGCCATTTCCCGTTACATTAAAAAGACAAATGTTAGCTGATTTTTTGTGCAGTGAAAAAGTGACTTAAGTAACTAGGGTACCCTAAATTTAATTAATTTTGTACTCACTGAAGGTAATTGTAGGACCATTTAATACAGAGCTATTTGGCAGTAATTGACTTTTGTAATCTGTTCAGGTCAAGTGTTTGGTAGCCAAACAAATGCACTGTCCAACTCAAATATTTACCTCTTTATGTACTGTACTTTCTCCCTGACTATACTTCAGTAGGAGATATCAGATTGACATTTGACACTGTTTTTGGACCCGTACAAAGTTGTCTTGTTAACTTGTGTAGTTTGGGAGAAGGGGAAAGACAGAACTGTGGGAGCTGACTCGCTTTATGTTTGTTGAACAAACACGGGGATACTGACTTTTCAAATTGGGTTTATTTTTTCCCTTGAAGTAGGTATCACATTACATCCTTGTAATCCTTATGAAGTGTGTGAGTATGTGTGGAGTGTGGTGGAGAAAGAATGTGCACGTAACAACATCGTCTGACAGTGCTCTCGGCGACTCTTACCTCTGACATGTCGTGGACCAGCAGCAGAGGGACGGTGACGGTGGTGACGTCATGTGTGCAGCAGACCTTCAGGATGTTTCTCAAGCCCATTATGGCCGGGTCCCGGGCCGTGATATTCCCTGAACGCACATTGTCGTCCACACAAAGGTGGAAGACAACATGGACCTCTGACAGGTTGGAGTGCCGGGAGATGTAAAACTCACCTTGAAGGAGACGCAGCAGGTACAGTGTGTTATATTAAGAAAACAGTATTCATTATATGTGTGGTCGAATAAGAATACTCACTAAAACTGTGTTTATTTTGCTCTATTAATCTGAACAAGAGTCTATGTGCAAAATATAGTGACATCCATTACCTGGTAAGATGTTAGATGGATTTCTTTCAACATTTTTGCTCTTATCGTCCCCTCCATTCCTCGGAATCTCTGTAAGCATATATATTAAACATACAATAAAAACCAGAATGTAAAAAGCTTGATCAAAATATCTCATAAGGACACTTCATGGCTATGGCAGCTGGACTTTCCTTGAAAGGCTCGTAACCTAGAAAGAATGTTTCTATATACAGCTCTACTCTACAAACCACTCAACATGCTGTGATAAGGATCTGGACAGTCTCCGTCAATGCAGCAGCAGTAATGTAAAGTGTCTTCTACTTCCTGACTATTTAATCCCCGTCGCATACTGCTGGCATGTTGCTCACATTCTCCTACTCTGTGGAATGCTTTGCAGTGTATAGTTTCTGTACTGCAACCCTGTTAAAGTCATGTATGCTCTTTATTCTGTTGAAGAGAGCTTGAATTTTACTCTCACGTTCCTGTTGACAAAATCAGAGATACACTGGTGCAGGTGTTCTTCTCGTCTTGCTAAATATCAAACTGGGTAAATTAGAGAATAACGTAGTACAACTACTCGTAGCTTCGTGTTTCTGTGACACTGCTAAACAGGGCCATGGATAACATAATTAGTGAAGCATTTTGTAATGCATAGCTGGCTAAAAAAAAGACTAATCAATTTTCTTCAGCAGCATCTGTGTCCAGGCTTTTGATTCTCTGGTGAAATGTACGTCCAGGATGAGATTCATGTAAGCCACGGTCTCACCAGTCTTGCCTTTCTCTTTCTAATCCTCTTTGAATATTTGGTCTACATTAAAGCCGTAACGGAGCAGCCAAAAAGACTAACCAGGCTGTTCTTTCTGCTTGCTGCTCCGCTGGGCTCTGGCATACAGCACCACCTGCTGCACCTCGTCCAGCTGCTCCTCCAGACAGGGAAAGTGGAAGTCTGTACACTCCTTCGCCACAGTTGCAAAGTCTGCAACATAGAATAGGCCAGTGATGTAATGATGCATGAAGCCAAAGTTAAAATCCAGCCAGGGCTTATCTCTGTAATTATGTCACTATACCGTACTCCAACTCTTTAAAAAAAATCCAAAGTAAGAGGTGAATGGTGTGCTCTGGTCTTTGAATAAACCATTAAAACAGAGGTGAAAGAACAGTGTTATTCTCACAGTAAAGAGTCACAAGTGGGGCCACGAAATTAAACTTCACAGGTGCAAAAATCTGACAGAGCACTACTGCCAAACGCAAAGTCTTATCTTTCTACAAAACAACAAGGTTGTTCAAGTGACAACATCTCCGTTTAGATCACTAAAAAATTCCCCTGACCTCTCTTGATGCCACTGTAGGAGTTGACCCTGTTGTCAACCAGCAACACCAGACCACAGAGCGAGGACGAGTAGAGTGAAAGTGCAGTCTGCAACCGCCTTAGTTTTGCTCCACCGCTGCCGTGCCGCCGGTGCTTACAGAAGTCCAGCACGTCTGCCCGGACCAGCCGCAGGTTGTGCATCGTCTTCAGCTGTGCTCCTGATCACAAAAGATTTATAACATATACAGTATATTCAATAAATGCACTAAGGTACTGGCACACATTAATCAGAAATAATCAGTTAACATCTGTACTGTGTCAAAATGTTTTATGATCACAGTTACTGATGTTTTAACTGACACAAAACTGTACAAATATCTGGAGAGCATGTGAGAAGACAAGCACCTAAGTGTATGGTGAAACTCTCCTCCAGCTGAGGCTGCTCCTCAAACATCCTGGCTCCAGAATCTGCCAGCTCCGACAGCTGGCTGGGCTGCACCTTAATCTCCTCACTGGAAATCAATCACGCAAACGAATCAATCAGTAAAGATATCTATCAAAAACAGCACATCTGGTGAGTGTTTTATAGGTTCAAAGACAGAACTGACAGTAACGGAAGAGTTTTTATCACATGCAAGCAGACATGATATTTTACTATTTTCTAAAAGGATTTTCATACTCAAGACATTCACATTTTTTTTTTAAAAGAAGCCACCTGCTCATTTTGACTCAGTTTTTTTGTGGCTTCTTCTTGGACAATAAATATCATAAAACAAGAAATAATGCAGTACCTATGTGATTATACAAGTCTCAGGCCTTAAGTCTCAAAAACTAAGAAACAATATCAAAGGAATCAAAAATACAACCTGATTCTTTTATGGCTACAGCTTTAAAAATGCATATTTACAAAGTGTTCAAAGTGCTGATGTGGAAGTACAAAGTTCCACCCACACATAACAAGATAATGATATTCATCATTAAGAAAAAAAATGATGCAGGGTCAGCACACTGTCTGAGAAGCTCTTAGCATACAGGTCCTGGTGGTATCTGTGTTTTGATGAAATATCCAATATATGCAGAGGGAGGGTAGGACCTGAATTTAAACCACCACTCTGCGGGTCCACATTACTGTTAACTACGATTATTTTTTTCCCCCCAACTCTTCTCCCAAGATGCCAGTCATAACTGATGCTACAAAGCTGACATCAGTCAAACTAAGATGAGTTTTTGACCTCTTGTAATCACTTCAATTTCTATGTAAATGGAGTCTGCACTTCAAAGGGCCGGCAGACGCGTCGGGTTTTGGATTAGAGCTGCAGCGGAAGTGCAGCTGTTGAGATCCTGTTAGTTAAGGGTTAGTTTGACCTCTTGTTAAGACTCAGTGAGACTTTTTCCAGAGTGAAATTCACAAACAGGGATGTTTAAAGGAGCAGTGCGTAGGATTTAGTGGCGTCTAGCTGTGAGAACTGTGGATTGCAACTTGCTGAAACGTATCCAAAGTGCTAAATGTGAACTCCTCCTTCAATGTTTATCATTTAGGCTTTTTTTTTTTTTTTAGCAGGAGCTGAATTATCCACAGATGTCTCTTCCTGTAACTGCAGAGGCCGATGCAAAAACGCCCCCTATCTAGAGCCAGTGTTTGGTTTAGCCATTTTGGGCTGCTGTAGAAACATGGTGGTGCTATATGGCATGCTCCATGGATCCACTGCCTGTGCAGATATAAATGGCTCACTTAGGGTAATGAAAACATTATGATTATTTTTTTCAGGTGATTTTACACCAAAGAAAATCTACTAATTACTATACATTCCATTTCTGCCAATATAAATCCTACACCCTGGACCTTTAAAGCATTTCATTTTGTCAATTTTGCTTAGATCCCTCTTTAAATCACCCTGTGAGACCAATGTTTTAATATTCACTCTACTTCCATGCTAAATCACAGTACTTAAGCTGAACTTTAACTTCACAGCCCAGACAAGCCAAAGCCTCTGCACCAAAGCCACACTGTCAGTGATTAAAGATCAAAAAGTGCCGTTCTGTCGCTGCCTTTTCACAATACCGCTCGGAGCTGCTGCATCTGTACGTTGCTTTCATCCGTGTCTGCAATGCAGCTTTTCTTTTTCTACCTAACAAGAGTAAGCAGCTACACACCTGACTCCAGCCTTCATTATCTTGCATTGACTACTGCTTTACCCCGAGATCTGACAGAGTAATTCACACAACTGAAAGAGCCTGCTCAGGTGCATATGGGTATAAAGTAAGTCTGGAGATAGCAGCTGTGCATATTGTGCTTCAGTATACAGACAAATAAAAAATGTTAACAGACAGTCTGAGTATATAGACAAACACATATAGGCAAACTCACTTAATTTGGCTGCTGTTGGTGGATTTCTGCAGGTCCTGGTGTAGTTTGATGACCCACTCCTGATACTCGTGCTTTTGAATACCGGTCACTTGCTTCAGCTCACTGGCCCACTTGTTCTCCAACACCTGCTCAAAGAAGACAAAGTCAAACACTGAGGAACTTAAATATAACAACAACATATTCTGGCTGGGCAGGCGAGGGCAAATCTGACTTTGTAAATGGAAAATTCACTAACTGGATTAACTGGATCTCCTGATATGTCTGCAGTGAGATGATAACTTTGTACTGGGATCAAGGTGGTCCTGCTTTTAACACTACTATAGAGCATCCCAAGTTTTTTTTGTTTTTTTTTACCTGCTGAGCATCAAAGTGTTGAGAGGCAACTGTATTTACATCCTGGTCGCTCAAAGTATTCCCCAGCTCATGCATCACTTTGTCCATCTCAGCTGCTTGCCTGACAGATGGAAAAAGAGATACTATATCACCCATATTGATGACAGGTGACTGAAATATCGGTCCAACACAAACTGAGAAAACCAAAGGATGGATGGCTTAAGAAAAAGACGAGACTAAAAAGGCAAAAGTGAAAAAAGTTCTCCATTTAGCTTCCAGTGTAAACTGAAACTTAGCAATCAAAACTAAAATGTGAAGATCAGCAGTGCAAGGAAATATCTAAAAAACAAAGAGTAAAGTTAGTGTCAAAGCCCAGAAACCACTGAGAGACAAAAACACATTCATCTGCTGATCACAAACAGATATTCCAATCTGTACAGTCTATATTTATACAAAAACATCTGTTAACTATCAGCACAAAAGGCCTAAAACAAAGGGTGTATTGGGCACATGTCCTCCTCTATTTTACGGATCTCAAATGACAAATAAAACAAGTGAAATGGAGTGATCACACTGTAAATATCCCCTTTAAAAAAGTCAATGTGAACTTAAAGTGGACCAGAACCACTATGCAACAATGCACTTTTTTTGCTTAAATCTTGGTCCAGACCAAATGAACCAAACCAAAATATGAAGAAAATATGTGCAGGAAACCCGCAGGCAATGATCCCTAACACCAACCTCTCCTGCAGCTTCTTGATCTCCATGTCTCTCTCACTGATGAGCTCAGAGATGCTGACAAAGTAGTTGTGCTCCAGGTTGAGAAGAGTGTCTGAAGCAGGGGAGTGGATGAGCTCGTGGTAAACACCAGCAAAGTCCTCATCCCAACTGGGTTCTTCGGGTCGAGCGTGCTCCAGCGTAGTCTGAAACAGTCATGGAAGAAAGAAAAGAACTCTTTCAGACTGGTAATTGCAAGTGGAATACAACAAACCATGCTGTGCGTTCTACAGAGGTGTAATGAATTATTTTTTTGGTCTAAATTAACAAGATTATTATCTCATGAATCCATGAATACCATGAAAAACATTTCTCATAATTATAAGATAATTTTCTCATTCATTCAGAAAAAAACAGGGCAAATATGTTTTTCCCCACTAAATAGTCTCTCTTTTTTTTTGGCTCTGCCCTTATTTGATAACACAAGTGAAGGGTGACAGGAGAGGGGGAGAGGGAGGGGATGACATGCAGCTAAGGATCCCAGGTTGGAATCGATCCCAGGCCGCTGCAGGACACAGCCTTAGTATATGGAGTCCACGCTCTACCAGGTGAGCGAATGGGCACCCCATTATATTCTCGTTGATGCACTTTCATAGCGTTCCACATGGGATGGTTTGCTTCACTCTATCAAACAGAATCTGTCATTGTGGGTGATGGTGACCTGCTGAACATGCTGAGAATAAAAGTGACCAGTGAGATGCTGACTTTCAGTCGAAAGTGCCGAAACTAAATTTCCCGTGGCCACAGGAAGTCAAAAGAGGAAGTGCAAATGAAATGTCAACACATTCTGAATGTTTTGCTCAGCTCAGTAAACCAGGTCAGTTAAGTACCCCGTCCATAATTAGTAAAGCAACAGAACAGTATTAGAATCTGAAACTCCTCTATTTATACGGGCTCAGGAATCTTCAGGCCACAAACACGACGGATACTGGAAAGCTTCCATGTGTATTTTTGTGTGACTGCAATAAAATGCAAAGGGGTAGCTGGTCCTGTGCAGTAGGTCAGGGGGGGATTCACGACACGAGCTGAGGCGGCCCTTGTCTTTTTATAAACACCTGGGCAAGTGACAGCAGGGTATAGACTCCTGGACTCCCAATGATCTACCTGACACATTAACTATCAAAGAAAAGTGTGGGTGAGAAGACTTAGTTTAATTAGAAAACAAAAAAATGTCACCATCCTGTTTTGTATTGGTCCATAATATAAAAGTGATGACCCACTCTCACATCTGTGCAACTGCCACCACATATTGGATCTTTGGGAAGAAAAGCATCAAAGTGTAACCGAGTGCAATGGAGAGACATTACGCGCAGCACGCAGGCTTATGTAATGAGATTTTTTTCACAGGAACTCATGAATAATCAATTTGCAGATGCACTGCACTACTTCTGTTGAAATTACTTTAATGATCCATGACTGCCCCGAAGTGAGCGGGAGCACTCAAGGACACTCCTGAAATATTGCTCATCTTTGCACATTCCTGCCTAGCTCTTTCATTTAAACAGTTACACTGTGTACATATTTCTAAATAGTATTTTTTGATATTTTAATTGCATTTACTTCTTGTTTTGTATTTTTGCTTCTTGTCTACACAAAACCTATTTGGCAATAAAGCGGATCCTGATTCTGCTGTGATACTACAGAAACATCGAGTAGTGGATATACGATCAGGGTGGGCTGAGCAGCCAGTTTCTGAAATTAACCTAACTAACACCTGCCAAGAATAAAACATGCTGTCCTCATTATTAATAGACCTTTTTCACAGAAATATCTTGCTAAAGCTTTTTTAGAAATGTGTGTACAGACTCAAATATAATCATGATATAAAACATCATTTTTGAAGTATAGAGAAGTTAAGAAGTTCTTGAAGTCTTTGAGTTTCTTAATAACAGTGAAAATCATGTAAGGCGATTTTTGTAATAGACAGTAATTCTAAACTGGATATTTAAATGTAACACGTTGAGGACACTGATTAGTCACAGGGGCTTGAAACAAACAGGCTCTTTTTCACTTGTGGTGTTATCCTCCAAACTAATGATATCTTACCAATAAAGTTATTATTTTTAGTCCACAACAGTTACAACTTTGTGTAAATTCAGTGATTGCACATAATAAACTCATGCAAAAAAGGGTATTCAGCTTTAACTTTAGCTTTAACAGGCACCATGGCAACCTTTTCCATCATAATCATGGGCAATGTGGTTAAATTCAAATAAATTAATCACTGAATCTGTCAATAGCGACCCATGATTACACTATGGACACTGATATGAGAGCTTGTGTTCTAAGCAACTATTTTTATTTATTTATTTTTTTTTTAAACTAAAAAAAAAAGCCAGTGTTTAGGCATAGTGACATACTAAAATGTTTCATCACCTCCACGTAAGACCTGGTCCACGCATTTGTGAGCTGGTTTACATCTACATCTCCCGTTGTGAGTCTTTGCAGGGCCAGCTCTGCCTCTTTGTCATAATCCAGGATGGTCTCACTCTCAATAAAGTTGAGAAGGGAGGCTTTTAGCTCTGCAAGAGGAAATGTGCACACACAGCAAAAACCAGTCATTTACAATATGTCTACTCCATCTGTTTACCAGTAGCAGCATGTTGACGATATCATCTCTTTCACAGCAAGACATGTAGAGAGAGATTATTTGAATAGAGTCATTTTAAATAAACAGAATCTGATGTTTCTTGTCCAGCTGTGTAGATTTGGTTGGAAAACGTTTAGGGGGCGTTGTTACCGAGTAGTTACAGGGCCCAATAAAAAACACCAAAAATAATGATAATAACCATTTTGCATTATGTTGGGTTTTTTTTTTTTTTGCTCAAGTTTTAGGGAATTTAAATCCACAGTAATATGCCTATTTAAAGACAGATTATGTTGAAATTACCACTTGAAAGAATACAGCACTAAAGTGTTTAAATTGAGAAGTTAAAGATACCATTTAAGCAGTCACAAGTGATCAATTTAGCGTCCGTTCTGTTCAATTTTGGTGCGTTTTGTAAGAGGACATGGTGATAAATATTGTCACTTGCAAATAAGAATACTGATCATTTTCAATGATTCGTTAAGGTGATATTGCCATCAATGGAGCCTGGCTGGAGAGATTATCAAATTAAGGCCACTGACAAGTCTCCCCATTCAAATGCTTGTGTTCAAGCTATACAGTATAAGGCTAGTGTCTGCAAATAATGTCTTTGTTTCATTCTTTTACCCAGAGCGGCAATCTCACCATTTTCAATGTAGCAGGGTATTTTGTGTAGCAGCATCAGGCGTCCATGGAGGTCACTGATGTTCTCCTGAACAGGAAACCTCAGAGGCACTTTGAGGACACAGTTGTGTCTCCCTGCCTTAAACTCAAACACAAACTCCTTCTCAGCAGCACTGCTCGCTTTGCCTTTGGTCTTCTTCATGGCTGCTGCTGCTGAAAAATAAGGGACAACGGTGTGAATGACTGTCTGAGAGTGTAATGGTTTATTATTACGTCAACAACCTAAAAAACAATATGTAAAAAGGGAGGTCTATCATCAGCACAGACATGCCTGTTAGCACCATTCTCACTGTCCTGTCAGTGTTAACCAACAGAGAAAACAGCGTTCCTAAACAGTACAAACAACAAGACTGCTTCATCACTTCCTTATAAACTGTTGCTATCAAATGACAAGTGTTTTCCAGTTGCTAGAATCAATATGTTCAATAGCTAATCACTGCTAAGTCTCAGTTACGTTTACCCTGCTATGTACATTTAGCTCCATGCTAGCTAACAGTGTAGCTAACGTTTAGGTACAAAGCTAAAAATAATAAAAGCCAGGCACTCTGTCGTGGAGATGCCTAGCTGAACATGGCTGTTTGCTTTGTTTTGGTGAACATATAAATCTTAGAAGAGGCAGATTTACCTGAGAATGAATGAATATGGTGTTTCCTGTGGCACAGACAACGCTGCTGTTTGGCTCAGTCAGCTGACTGCATCAGGATGTAGCGGTGTGACGGCAGAAGCACTTTCGCGACACCGAGGCTGGTCTGTGAATAATTATGTATTTAGCTGAGCATCAGGACTGCTAAAATATGTGTCTGAAAGATTGATAATGTGGAAAATCGTATATGTTTTTAATTGTATTGTTCGTTTTAACGTACAAAACAGATTTACAGATTGACGAATCTAATGACCCAAAACTAAATTTACGAGAGCGTTTTGTTTTTCCTTTGGCGCTACCGCCCCCTGCTGGTTAAAGATGAGCAAAACAGTACCGTCTTCTTTTTTAAAAAATATTAATGATTTGGTCCATTACCGCCACCAGTTGGCGTGGAGTGTGGATCAGAACCTATAGTATTTACAATAAATACATTTATAAAAGTAAAAAAATAAAGATAAAAACGTGTATCTTGCACAGCCAAAGAATTTCTGTACAGAGCATCAGAAAGTGTCTTAGGGACGCTCATCTACATGCTCATCATCCTCAGTTGTGAGGCTGGTTGGTTGTACTGCCAAATTAACGGGGAAAAAAGCCTTGGAGGCAGCTTGTGACAGTGAAATGAACATTCAGTTCACAGGCAACAGCTCTGGTGAACATTCCTGCAGTCAGCATGACAACGACGCGCTCCCTTAAAACTTGTGACATCTGTGTCATTGGGTTGTGTGATCAAACTGCACATTTTAGAGCGGCCTTTTATTGTGACCATCCAGACGTATATTTGTGTAATAATGATGCTGTGTAATCCACATGTTGATATGTTACACCTGTGTTTACTAACACAGATTTTTACAAATTTGTGACCACAAATTGAGAGAAATATACCTATTGAGTGCATAAAAAAATCTTAGATCTTTAACGTAAACCTGTGAAAAATGGCAGCAAAAACAGTATGGTTGTGTTTAAATTTTTGTACAGTGTACTTTATAAGAACCTCAGTTTACTAGATGCATGTTTGCCAAATCAATTAAGCTGAATCTTTTTTATTTTTGAGCTTATTTTTATTCTTCACACATAAACATATAACTGCCATACATACATACATACATCAAATACCTCACCTTTTTGTATCTGTCTTTTTTCTTTTTTCTAATATATTTATCTTCAACACCTCATCGACCTAAAATGTAATTAAAGCTAGTTAAAGTAGTTTTTTTTTTTTTTTTTTTTTTTTTTTAATTTGTACTCACTTATTTTATGTTCTATTTATTTGTTTGTTTAACAGGATATCTATACTCTAATAAGTACAAGCAACAACTGAAAGCTACTTAAGTAAATGAACACTGGCTGTGTATTATATTTTATTGTCTTAGTGATAGCCACAGTCTCTCACTGACTACTACACAATCTAACAAAATATGAACGTGCGAAGTGACAAAGAAAAGCTTACTATATCTACAAGCCTTCCCATGTGTAAAAGTTTAACAACACCAATATTTATGAATCGAGTCAAAATTGTGTTTAAGTTTAAGTCTTTATTTGTCATATAAACAACAGTTACAGAAGAGCAGTCTTTGGCAATGAAATTCTTGTTCTCAGGCTCCCTCCAACAATGCTACTACAATATGTATAAAAAGAAAAAAAAACAACAAGCAAGTAAAAATGAGAATCCTAAATATGAGACATATCGTCATAAAATTTAAACGATTATATAAATATAATAATAAAATACCACAATACTCCAAGATAATTGTTTTAAAATGTTTTTTTTTATTGGGTATATCTGCCTTCTTGGCCATGTGTGTGTGCGCGCGCGCGCGTATAACATGGTGTATCCGTGCACGCTCATAAACGCGTGCGTGTGTTTTCTTCAAGTTTGAGTAGGTAAGGGAACGTGTAAAAAGTATCACTGCTACGTACATCCGGACAACCCTTCTTTTAAAAAAAACTTAAAATGAATATCACCTAATCCGTGCAGATCGTAAACCTTTAACCACGATGCAATAAATAGGTGGATTATATTATATTTATTGGCTTCACGAGTTTTAATTAACACGCTCTTGTTTTTTAAGACGCTTTTGAGACGGTGTGAGAACTTGCAGACGCTCCCTGCGACGATTGAACCGTCCCGTCATACCTAGCGTGGCCAACGGCTCTCTCCACCGAATGCTGCTCTCTCATTGAATTACCGCACTCAGCCTGTTCAGCTCGATTTAGTCATATAATTTGGAGCAAACCAGGTCGGACCGGCTCATTAAATACCTGCTATCTGACACACACTTCCCCGGCCTTCTGTTTGTCTGACTGCGGCGGTTGGGCGTGCTTTCCTGAGCTCGCTGGCTGGGTTTGGTCGGGGAGGCAGGGGGAAGTACGGAGCTGGTCCCGAGTGATGATGGAGCTAGAGTCGGCCAGTACCAGAGGCGAACTGGGAGCTGTGGGTGACTCGCTGCAGCCACAGACTCCCAGCAGGCACGAAAAGAGTCTTGGGCTGCTCACGACCAAGTTTGTGACTTTATTACAAGAGGCGAAAGACGGAGTGCTGGATCTGAAAGCGGTGAGCATGCAGCCTGGAGTCTTTGTTGTTAGCTAGCACATGTCATTCTGAGCCTGCCCGCTGTCGTTAGGTTACATGCACTTTCGCTAGCCTGCTTGTTAGCCTAGCCTAGCTGTGTGACAGGCTAATTTGAATGGGTGCTACTCTTTGCTTATAGCTTTGTAGTTTTTATTCACCTCGGTTACTTTCAAACCTCCGCTTAAACGTCGCGTCTTGGTGTTTTGGCGTTTCTCAGAGGGGAGCAAAGTGAGGTTACAAACTGAACTTTGAGGACACTGGTTAACTTTTACAGACTCTGCCCCCTGCAGATTCAAAGTTTAAAAAGTGGGTCAGCTTTTGTCGTTCCCTTCTGAGCTAACGCTGCTGCATCTTCACACATGAACAATTTTTTTCTGATTGATAACGTCTTTGTCACTTAACGGCATACGTGCACTCAGTTTCCAATACGCACTCAGAAGCATATACTTTTAACGTCAAGGCTAACTAGTAATGTTAGCTGTGCTCTCCACCACAGCCTAGGCCACCATCCCCTTAATGAGCTGCTCAGATGTCACATTAACACTCCACAAAACTATCGTCCTACTTCCTGAGCAGCCTGTTACTGTCAGAGCCACTGAAGTCACTTTCAGAAGTAGTTGGTGTAAACTTTTAATAAGATGAATTGACATTTGGATTAATAACCCTGGAATTCAGATACCACAAAATGGGGGTAACCTCCAAACCCAGACCTCTCAAAGCATGTTTTCATATTGGAATATAAATAGAGAAAAAATGCCAGCCATGTTTTTTTAATCAACCACAACCAGTGAGCCAGATGGCAGCTTGAGCAGCCAAGCATTACTTTGTATAACAGAAAAGCTTATTTGTCACATTGACCTCAATGACCTGCCAGACAGAGTGCCTTCATAGCCACTGTCATTCACGTTGGCATCGTTTGTCTTTCTCTGTTTCTCTTCCATTCTCACCGATCCTTAAAAACACGCTGCATTTTTCAATAATGACTCCATCTGACTTTAAACAGTCGCATGAATCACCCTCTCCTCAATGAAACGTTGCGTCCTAGACAGAGAAAGAATAACTTTGCGCTTGTGCTCTATCATCAGATGTCAGCTCATGCAATTGGTGTGATTCATCCATTATATCACATCTTTTAGACTCTACAAAATTTGTTTTATAAAGAGCTGTTGTTTAAATGTGTATTGTCCTTATCGAAGACCGAAACTCTGCTCTTGACACTGCTGGAAAGAGCGAAACACAACTAATGACATCTGGTGTGTTTCCCACAGCCGTATTGAACTGGGAATCCTTACATTTGTTTTGCATGAGCCATTTATGACATTATTTTATGTGAACTGTGAAATGAAAGGCCTTGTGATTTATTAGCTGTCATTTAGTGGGTCTGTGACTGCATTGCACCCACAGGGCCTGGTGACAAAGCCTTTACTTATCAGCACCAGACATATGGTTATCATTAGTTTGTTATACACTAAGAGGTCAGGCTGGGAAGGAAGTCAAAATGACAATGTTGTACCCTACGACGGGTGGTTGCAGGGAACTCAACCCTTTGGCACAGATACAGCCGTCTCCCTTTGTCTGTGTTGTTAGCTATGAGCCTTTTAAAGGATGTGGCAGTGATCTTTTGTATTTTTTATTGTGTTTGTTTTTTGTCATTCAGGCTGCAGACACCTTGGCAGTGCGGCAGAAACGACGTATCTACGATATCACTAATGTGTTGGAGGGAATTGGACTGATAGAGAAGAAGTCCAAGAACAGCATCCAATGGAAGTAAGTATACTGTTAATTTTTTTATTCCCCAGAGGTGGAAAAACTCTCCCTTCATTTAAAAAGAAAACTAAATAAGTGCCAATTTTGCTGCCTAAATGAATCACTCTATCTACATTTTGCTTCATCATAAGGCAAATGTTTGTCATTTTAAAAATTCCTCCACAATTTGCACGTCATTAACTAATTAAATTAATATTTTGGAGTTTGTTCTGACCTGGCATGGCCTTCATCACCGAAATGAGAGGGCTGAACCATCTGAAACCATGTGTCTTTCAAGCACTCGCACCAATCCTCCCCACCACTTCCACTTTGTCATATAGCACTTGCTTATCGTAGCCACAGAGAAATGGCTGAGAAACTGAATCATCTGAGGATCACAGCACTACTTGGAGATTTCACCTTATCCTTGTATGCACTTACGCTTGGTTTGTGTGTAAATGTATGTGTCAAACATGCTTATGAATCAATGACTAAATATCTCAGTCATAACAATAGAGAAATTACTGTTGAGTAGGAGAGTTTGAAGCCATGTGAAAGTAATTAGAATATCAGTTTGCGTGACATGTTCTCATTTTGGTGATAGAACTGACCACAGACAATGTGTGTTGTGTTTGTCATCTTCCTGTACTTATTTGACAATCAAAAAGTTCTTGTCACTGTATAATCATTTCATAACGACACTATAACAAAATGGCCTCAACAATAAAAGAACACCCGACTACAGCACGTGTGCAGCTGCATCGCCTTGGAGAACTTAATATATGAGATTTGGAAGAATGTCTATCTATCTATCTATCTATCTATCTATCTATCTATCTATCTATCTATCTGTCTGTCTATCCAGTGACTTTGGGTAGGTGTGTTTAGTACGGCTTACATTACTGTTCAATGTTATTCATCATCACCTAGAGAAAATACTGTTGTGGAACTTGTTGAACATCTTCATTTATAAATGTAGCAATAAAGAAAACATCATTTCAAGTGGTGTTGTAATCACATCACATTTGTCATAAACAATGTTCCCTCTCAACACAGCTGTACTCCTGATATATCAGCTTCGTCCAAGCTCTAATGGAAACCAGACTGATCAGTAGCCAAGAAAAAGTGAATGAGAATTAATCTCTGGAGCTCTATTAATAATAAAGCACGGTGTTAATGAAAAACAGCATGCATGCTCCTTGTCTGCAGACTGCACATAACCGTATTTGTGTTTGTCTTTGTATTACAGGGGTGTAGGTCCAGGATGTAACACCAGAGAAATAGCAGATAAGCTAATTGATCTGAAGGCTGAGCTCGATGATCTGGCTCTCAGGGAAAACGAGCTGGACCAGCAGAGGGTCTGGGTCCAACAGAGCATCAAGAATGTCACAGATGACTCTAACAACAGCCCATATCCTTCATTGCACAGTGTGTTTATGTGTGTGTTATAGCTGGGAATATTTTCTTTCAGACATGCATCCCATGGTCAGTGCTGATTTAATGTGGCAGTTTCATCAGCCATGAATTCATTCTGTTGCATTTCAAACTACTAGCTCCTCCTTAAAGAACTTGTTCGTCAAGAAAACCCTTGTGACATCACTAGGGTGATTTTGTCAGACATGATCACGCTTCTCTAGAGCCCTAGAAGACTTTCATGTGCTGTTTTCATAAGTTGAGTAGTACTCCTCACGACTGGTAAACTTGTCTTGACGAGGAAAATTGGTGAATTTTCCCTTTTATGTCCAATGATTTGAGTAGAGCTGTGGTAGCTGTATGAAATTAATTTGTAGGCTCATACATGTTGTCCAGGCTTCACTATTCTTGTACAGGACAGACTGCCTGAGCAACAAGGACAACAGTGTCAAACTGTTTTGCAAACATGCCGTGATTAATTACTTAGATAAACTCATCGTTATATGCTTTATGAAAAGCACTCATTGTCAGTATTTAGATATGTGCATATGACACTCAGTGGTAGAGAGCAGCAGTATACACAGTGACACAGCAGTGAGACATAACCAGTCTCAACACCATTTAGTTTCAGAATTGGAATTCTTGAATCTGGCATTTTTTGAGCTTGACGAATCCCAGAGACAGGATAGCTCTGCCTCTGCTGTTACAACTTGACCATCTCTTTTTTTAATGTGTCTCTTTTGATTCCCCTTTTGTTAAATAGTGCAATGTGATGTTAGTGGAGTACCCTATTAATTAATCTAAGTATTCAGTAAGCCATCATATCCTCGGTGGTTAACCAACCATCCTGAATATTAAAGGGCTTTTGCTAAAGACTCCACTGTCAGTCAGTCATGTGTAATGCCAGTGTATAAAGTTGCATTATTGAAATGTTTGTCATTGAAGTTGGACCCTTAACACATTCATACTATGGCATATGTTAAACATGAAGACCTCTGTGGAGCTTTCAAAGGTAATAGTTTCAGATGCTCAATTGTTAGACATTTTCTTTTCCTGTAACACTCACATTGACCGTCTCAGGCTGCATTCACACTAATACGTTTTTGTTTTAAATGTGTAACTATTGCTATGTTTAAGCCTAGTATCCACACTACTCTGGAGGTATTTGATGCTATGATGTGCAGTCGTGTGTGCCAATAGGTGTGCTCGCGATTAATGGTGCTGCTTGCAGTTGTGCAGATGGGTATATGGGTGGGAACTGGATACTGTCGAAAGCGCTACTGTGCAGATTGTGGCTTGCTTTATCTAATTAAGCAACCAACCACAAAGTATACAATCTGCTTCCTGTTTACATTGGTAAGCACGTGCCCAGTGTACGTGAATGTTTATGTGATATGTGTTTTCAGGCACAGAGATTAATTCTAAGACAGTGCTAAAAGGCTTATGTATATGGAGATCGTTTCGGTTTTAACCGCTGTTTTGAAACAAAAACCTGTTGGCATGGATGTGGCCTCAAGCACAGTGTTTTGCCTGTCCTTCTTCCGTAGGTGACACACTCCTAGCAATCCGTGCCCCCATTGGCACACAGCTAGAGGTCCCCATACCAGAAGCTGTAAGTCATGTTTGTGGCTTGTTCATTTTTTTATGCTCATGAGGTACAGTTTCCGTTTTGTCTCACGTCTCAGACCAGGTTAATGTGTTTTTCTCAAGGTCCTTAATGGACAGAGGAAATACCAGATCCGTCTGAAGAGTTCATCTGGTCCTATTGAGGTTTTGCTGGTCAATAAGGACCCGTCCAGTGCCTCTCCTGTGGTTTTGCCCGTCCCTCCTCCAGATGACATCCTTCAAAACCTCCCTGCACCAGCACCTACCTCTCAGCTGCCCACTGCTGCCTCCCAGGTCCACACAGACATCAGCTTTCTCTATGCAATCAACTCTGTTCATGTATTTGATCTGTTTACTGTAAGAGAGTGGAGGTTCAGACATCTGTCTTTATTGAAACAGCTATGAGGAGTACAAAAAGACATTGATGCCAAGACATCAATATTTCTCAGTTTTCCTCATTGAGATGGCAGTTATGTTTTAAATAGCGTTAATTAATGCTTAATCACCATGGAAAAATGACTCAAACACTGAGATCTGGTTTTATACACCTTACAAATTTTATTTTTCTCTCCTTTATCTTTCCACCCTCCAGGTCTCTAAAGCAGCTCCAGCAACGCCTACAAAACCTGCTCCTGCCACAGCGTCAGCAACAGCAGCCAGCCAGACAGCCTCAGTGACAGGTACCAATAAGTGCACCCACAAGACTGCAAAGAGCAGTTCTTAATGTTATAAAAACGTCTACATTTTACCTTTTATTGTTGTGTTTTACACAGTTATGCTGTATGGTAACGCCATGGACCAACATTATTTTAATCACACTTTTTCAGTTTCAGAAGTGACGAGCACCACGCCACTCACCCCAACAACAGATACGCCTGCTACAGTTACTCAGCAACTACAGTCCTCTGCCTCGTTGGATGGATCTGCGTCCTCCTCTGTTTCTGCAGTATTTGAACCAATTAAGTCAGATCCCTCTGAATGTGAGTTTTGCACATTATGACGACTAATATTTAACTTCTCTGTTCAGTCTGACATATTGGTTTTAAACTTTTTTTTTTTTTTTTTAACACTTATTTTTATTCAAGACTATGTGACATACGACAAGGACATTTTCAGTATTTTTATATTTAAGATATCTTATGCAGGTGAGGTTGGGACTTTATAAAAACATAGTCACCAGGTGCTAGACAGTGAGCAGCATGGATCCAAGAGGATACCACAAAATTGCAGACACAGTGCCAGAAAAATGCAAATATATAGAACAACAGTGAATCTGTGGTTGGCTTTCACTTCCAGTGGCGATGTTACAAACTGTAACCGACAAATCCTGCACAGTATACCTTTAACTGTGACGTAGTGACTGAGTGTATAGCTGAACTGTTTGCTGTGGTTTTCTTCTAGTGCTGGACTTTCCCAAAGAGCTCTCTGAAATGTTTGATCCAACAAAAGGTATAACTCCTCTAATTTATTACTTATATAACATGTTTTGTTTTGTCCATTGATTTTGCAGTAGTTTCCTGTGTACCCCTTTCTCAGTGTCCTGCCGACTGATGGTTCTTTATTCTTTCTCTGACAGAGATCATGAGTGGAGACCTTTTGGAGGACTTGATGTCATCAGAAGGTGGGTTTGTTTGGATAGAGAAGAAAATGACAATTACAGAAAACAAAAAAATGTGAATTGATCATGTATGAAATGTATAACAAAGAAATTATTGCCCCTTTTTGCATCCTGCAAGTCTAATCAATTTCTCTGTCTGTTTCAATCCCAGTGTTTTCGCCTCTGCTCCGTCTGTCCCCTCCACCCAGCGACCACGACTACATATACAACCTGGACGAGACAGAAGGCCTTTGCGACCTCTTTGACGTCCCCATTCTCAATCTCTGACCTCAGAGATTGTTGTCAGAGCGGGATACAGTTTCCCAAACATGCTAATCTACCTTCATTTTCTCCAAGTTGTCCCCCTCACTGACAGTGAAGGTGAGAAGAGGTGCAGGAAAGCCGATATGATCCGATGAGCGTTCAAGGACACCTCTGCACTGACACGGTGAGCTCAAGCTGAGCTCAGTCAGACAGTAGCTCGACGTGCGGCCTCGTGAAGAAACCCAGGCGAGAACAAAACATTTTACTTACTGCTTTTCCAAGGAAACCAACAAATAATTATATTTTTAGATTGTCACGTATGGTAAAGCGTTGTTTGTGTGTCGGCTTACCCGTGTGCTTGTGAGCGAATGTGAGTAGACACACTTTACACAAGTGTGCCTGTGCGTCTGCGTGTGCGCTTGAGTTTTGTATTGAACGCTCTCTTAACTTGAGTCAGATGTCTCCAGGAGATAAAAGAGAAACCCATTTCCTATCAGGTAAAGAGTCATGGCAGACTAAACAGAGCACAGCCTTTGTCACCCGGCAACTGCTCACGCATGGCTTGAATGCGTCCAAACACAGCTGGTTAAATATTATGCACTGTCCTCAATGTACATAGAGAATATATATTTTGTATTACCGGCACACAAGACTATTGTGAAATATGAACTACATTTTTAACGCAGGCAGGGCGACAGTTTTGCAAACAAGCAAAGGTTCCAGACTCAAATGATCACGCTATATGTATGATGTGCTTTGTTTTGAATCATGGGGATTTATCTTAATTAAACCTCCCAGTGTTGGAAGTGTTTTTGTGAACCAGTTAGAGAAAGAGGATCTTGATGTTGAGTTAGTGAAGCCAATAAACTTTGTGACGTAAAGAGCCAAGGACCAAAACAATGCAGGGTTAGGTGGGTGGGTCGGGGTTGTGTTAGAATTCTACCTTTTTTACATAAACACTTTTTAGGTCAACAAAGAGCTTTGAAAGTAAAATGTCTCCTCTAACTGGTTAAGATCGGCACTTCTATACCGACAGGTTTGATGAGAAAAAAAATAGGCTTGCTTTCAGTTTCATTTTGCCTCTGGACTTTTGAACTTTGCAGATTTTTATTGGCTCTGATTAATATATAACTTTATTGGAGTACGTCAGAGAAATAGCTTTTTCCCCCCTTTCCAAAATAAGTTCTGTGGCGATTGTATTTCACGTATTATGTATGTATATGAATACCATTGTACTCAGTTCATTTGTATGTAAAAGGACATGTATGTATTTTTACTGATGCAGTGAATATAGTCACCACGTCATGGAAAACACTCCTGTTTTTGCTTGTATCTGTATATTTGGCACAGATCCCTATTAAGTTGTTTTATTCCGATGTTCTTCCTGTTTCTTGTAAATGAAATACTGCCTATCACTCTGAATTTAATATCGCAACTCTAATCATTTTCTCTGTGCAGGGGACAGTCGAGCAGCAGCTCAGGATGAGTTGTTTACTCGTCAGATTGTTAAAGTACTATATCGACATTATTCATATTTCTATCGCTTCTTATTTTGTGCGATAATGTCCTGTTTTGCCCTGGATGACGTGTATGTATGTACAGTATGTACTGTTTATATCCCTCTCTACCGCTTGTATAGAATAGCATTTATTTTTTATACCTGATAGATATATTATTACTGCTACTAATTTGGGGCTACACTTCATCATGTTTTTGGAATTCATCCACAGAAACCTTCCGCTTTACTGATGCATCCTGTCTCATTGTTGCACTTTACATCACTGTGGACAGATCGGTTGCTACTCATCCTCTGCTGATCAGTAGCTAGTCATAGTGTTTGGACAGTGTTGTGAGTTTGCCTAATTCTTTATTAGAGCAGCCAGGGAGTTCAGCAGTACTGGGTTGAATGAATTGTGTCTGTGTGTGATGGCGTGTGAGACTCAAACCCACGGACTGTTTTTAAGATGATCACCATTGCTAAGCTGTAGTTGCATCAAATGAAACAAAATAAAAACTTTGGTATTCTTTGTGTATTGCGTGGTGTCCAATTTAAGTAATATGTTTCATTGCTGGTGTGTGTCAGGCAGGGTTTCGTATCATTGTATCCTGTAGCAGTAAATTCAGTTTAGAATTGTGAAATGGCGTTCAGATGCGTTAATGTGAGCCAGGGCTATTAATTATTTTAAAGGAAATGTTATCACTTGGAGAAGTCATTACTGGCTTACGTGTACATAAAAGAAAAGGTGCAGATATAACAATGTGACAACAGTTTAACTTGCGTAGCTTGCTTTGTGGTGCTGATAATTGAAACTGTTAAAGGTGAAGATAAGATTCTGAGATTAGGGTGTACTATCCCTTAAACTCCACTGGTCAACATATAGCCAAGTCATCTGTTAAATTATACACAACAAACAGTGGATGTCTATATAACTCATGACAAAATCTGAGTTATATTATACGTTTTAAAGTTTCAGGTCTATTCTAAGTGTTCTGATAGTGTCGGTGTAGATGGAAGGGACACACACATGTACCCCTCAATATTTAGAACATGTGCATTTGACCCCACCAGCAATAAAAATGTGAAAGGAGCAGATGACTTTGACATAATCTAAGTATTGCCAATATTGGCAGAGGATCCCCAGCCCCCCTGTTTTATATGTGTTCCCCCCCTAATGAAACCCGCACCCTTGCCTGATGGCCTCTGGGTTAAAGGTGCTGACCATGTGCACTAATTGCTAATTCCAACTTCCCCTGTTTGATTCCAGTGTTGCATTCCCTATCTCTTCCTCCCTTCATTTCCTGTAGCTCTGCAATGTCATACTTCTATGACTACAAATCTACAGAGCAATGCAGCAATGTCTTTTGTACTCAGTGCAGTAATGTTGTCAGTGGTTGGTGCAATAAGCCACCAGGACACCCAGCTGACCATGTAGTTACAACAGGCCCGCACTGAAGTAGCAGTGAAAAGTGTGTACAATATGAAAAAACTCCTGGAGACTGAAGGGACAGCAGGGGGCGGCTGTAACCAGCCGTACCCGACCCGGAACTTTGATTTACTTCGTCTATTACTTCTTGGAAATTTGAAGAAAAACTGGTCTAGCTCAGCGTAAGCAGCAAAAGCATTTCCACAACTGATATAATTTGTCTTTCAAAGTAAAAGCGCTGTATCATTCGAGGAATAAAATAATTTATTGGCTGCCTTAAAAGTAACATTCTGAAGGGGTTGGAGGTCAAATCTTACATGGGCGCATATAAGTGGAATAAATACAATAAATTAAATAAATAGCGACATTGAATATTTCCGTAAAAAATATTTTTTATTTTAACGCTTGCCAGTACGGGTTTTATTTTGAAAGTCATAACCGGAAAACCGTTAGCTAAATATGGCTAGCTTGCGTCAAACCCTCAACTGAACGACTCCAGCCAACCCGGAACTTTTAAGTCAACTAATCATTCCTGAAAACTTATTGCAAGGAGTTTCCCCCTGTTTTTCCGAGTAGTTCAAATGTTACTTTAAGCAAAGTCACTGCTACGGACTGAGTTAGCTCCTTCTGAGGGGAAAGAGACAGCTGCAAATGTTTCTCGCTCCGACTGCGGCGGTTGCTGTGGGACAGTAGCACTCGACTTGTGTTTTCAAACCAGGTAGGAACCAGGCAGAGAAAAAGCTGTGCAGCTGATTCTCAGATTTCGCAACTTTGTCCTTTATCTTTTCACAAAGTTCTGGCAAATAGTCGTATCTGTTATGAAGTAGGACCAGTTTTACCTTTGCTTGCATTCATGCGTTTACCTCTAACTACAGTTAGCTTCAACTTTTACACAGCAGCACATGACACTGTTAAGATCAGTGTTCAGATGCACTTAAGTTACATTTATTTGTGTAAATCAACTGCATCATCGTAATAAATAGGTTAACATTTCATACTATACAAAAATGTGTATGTTTTATGAACATTTTGATGATGATGAAGATAATCCCAGTAGAAGCTCAGTGTTAGTCTTTGTCTATTGTTATTTCTGCATTTGAGATAAACTAAGTTTTGTGTGTGTGTGTGTGTGTGTGTGTGTGTGTGTGTGAGAGAGAGAGAGAGAGAGGTACCCTGTCAGGTTAGGAATGTCAGGCAGCTGAGAGCTTCCCCCTTTCTCACACTCTGTCACACACACACACACACACACACACACACACACACACACACACACACACACACACACAGTCTTTCACAGACCTCCACAGAGAGGAGGGGGTCTGTCAGTCCAGGGGGTCTGAGACACACCAGTGAGTCAGCCGGCTAACAAAAGGTCTGGGCGTGCTGGTGGTTTTAAGCTTAATGAATCAAAGTGCTCATAGAGGAGTACGGGCACTGACAGCTGCTGGACATGGTGGACATTTTAATCATCACACTTCTGTAAAGTCTAGGTTTTTAAACCAGTCTTGGTGTTTTGCCATGGAGGGGAAACAATCTATTTTATTTTCTCATTTGTTTACAGTAGCCTAGAGTGTGACAGCTATGCACTGATGCCTACATGTAGTTTCTTTGTACAGTAGCTATCATAATTTCCCATCACTGAAATGACATTACTACACTAACAATTGGTCATGACTGTGTTATTATCAGTCTGTTAACAAGAGGCTTCTGTGTGTCTTGGTAATAATTTATATCATATTCTCTCAGAATAAATAAAATACACGTGTTACATATTAAAGGGATTTTTTGAAGTAGGGTTGTATGGGGTACTTATTCATAGACAGCATATTACATACAGTAGTAGTAGCAGGCTGAAGTCCCACATTGAAGTTAAGCAATGTACTGCTGTGGATGAATCGACAACAAAACATATTTTAGCCACTGAAAAAAATGAATGTCAGTATAAGCGTACGCCTTATTTAGAATATTTTCACTGCTTTACCTAAGGGCCGGACAGTGATTTCCAACGTGAAAATGAAGCTGTTATATTGCTCTCTTCAGAGCCAGACTCCACTGAGAAAAACAGTGAATGACACAGGAGCTGGTGGTCTACCGCTGCCTCAAACGGTTTTATCGTTTTTTTTTATTGTGTGACTTTGGCATTTAAAAGGGTTGGTTCGGATTCACCAAAGTCACACATTAACACAAACAAACTAAGTGATTAAGGCAGTGGTAAACAAGCAGCTCCCATTTTTAGGGAGCTAAAATTGCTGTTCTTGTCAATTGAATCTGGTGACTTTGACAAGAGCATAGATGGGGAACTGAAGCTGTTAAAGGCTCCCGTCACACTGGGATGTCTGATGGAAAGGCAGAGTGGTGAAATGGTCAATATACTGACACTTAAACTGATATTGATTATTTTGTTTGGTTTTTTTTAAAGTGGGACTGTTTTAAGGGGCTAAATTAGGTTTTGTTGCTGACCCCCATCCACAGTAATGCATTGCTTAGCTTCCAAGTCAGACTCCAGCTTGCTTCTCCAAAGTGGGGGCGTGACAACTGACATCTGCTCAATGTAATACACTGATTATGGGTAAGTACCCCATACAAGCCCACTTCAAAAAATCCAAACTATCCCAAACTATTAATGACAGATTAATCGATAGTGAAAATGATAATTAGTTGCAGACCCTCTGTTTTTATTAATCTGACAGCTATTTAATTGATTATTTGTTTTATCGTTTGGTCTGTAAAATGTCAGAAAATGTGAAAAAATGCCCACCGGAGCCCAAAGTGGCACCTTCAAGATTCATTGCCTTGTCCAAACCGAGAAATAAAACCAAATATATTCCATTTACCATCATAGAAACTAAGAAAAACAGCAAACATTCACAGTTGAGAAAAATGAACCTATATATAGAGTAGTGCACTGACACCTTAACTTCACTTCTGTGTAAAAGCAGACAGACACAGACAGCACAGGAGGAGTTTCAGCTTCCCCTCACCTAATGTAGGGGACATCGCAAACGTGCATCGACAGGCACAGACATGGATAGACGCACTCACTGCAGCGGTTAACCGCTATGAATACTGTGATGAAAACCTCCCTTCACCCTTCTGCTGAAACATCAAACTGTTTTAACATTTTTAATGACCAGCATCCTCTCTGTTGACACTCATAGAGTGAGTTTGACAGTATTTAGAATGGAATGATAAAAATGTGTTTCTATACCTTTTAAATTACTTCTATATTTACATTCTGGCTGATGATGTTGTTTAGAAGAAACTGGACATGATTTTGACCAAGTTTTAAATGTTTTAACATCTTATTTGTCATCTCAGTAGTATTACAGATCAATATTAAACCAATTTGATGCGCCAGATTTCAACACCTTCTGAGCTTGATTTGTTTTGTACTTGAGTAAATGAGCTGAGGCTCAAAGCACTATCTTAAGTTTATTCGTCTTCTTGTTGCAATGAAGGGGAAATGTGAGTGCAGGCTGAGCAGTATCCAGCTTTAAAGGAGGCCTGAAGCATGTACAGACAGGTCATGACGAATGTAGACTAATAGTGCTTCACTGTGAGGCGGTGAAATACAAGCTGCTGGCAGTCTTCACTGAATGTTTAGCTCTTTCCATTGCCCTTCTGAACAAACGTCAACTCAAGTGTTCTTTTCAGCAAGTCTTAATGGCTTCATTAGTTATATTTCTGTACAATATAATTCAATGAGTGCACTAGAGACTGTGTGTGGTGGATACACACATCTCAATTTAGTCTGCAGTTCAGGAAACACAATACAATACTTGTATTCAGAGTGTCTTTCTTGTAGAAAGTGAAAGTGTGATATGAGACATTAAATGATCTAGAATTCTGATGATAGTATCATGGAATAGTAGCTAATGTTCCTGTTTTTCAAGACAATTTTCGTAAATTATTAGACTCGATAGAAGTTGTGTAAATTCAGCGGTAATGTCTCTGTAAACCTCATCTGAAAGCACCAATAGTCATGCACGAAAACATTGTTGAGAAATCACGTTATTTAGTTAAAAACTTCACAATAACATGTAGCCTAATATTTATAACCAAATAAACAACAATCAAAGTTCTAGTTTAGGACAACAACGCTAAGAGTCTACAGCCATGCTCACATCTCTGAGAGGCTGTATTAAGGCATAGCGGTACTTCAAGCTAGCTAGCATGCTAACATTCTCACAATAAAGTGTAATTATGTAAGTTATGTTTAGCAAGTATGTTTACCATGTTTGCCACCTCAAGTGAATCTGTTAGCATGATAACATTTGCTCATTAGTAGCATTTTGTCATAAACCAAAGTATTGGACAAATTAAAACGTCAACCCTTATTAGGATTCATTATCTGCAAACCATGAATGTTGTTTTGCTCTCATGTTTCACAGGTTTAAGTTAAAGAGATCTTTGACTCATTTCTCTAGATCTGATGTAAGAGGGTTTTTTTTGCACGCAGTAGGTAGATTTCTCCTAAATGTTTGTGAGAACTTCTCCTTTTCCAAGATAATCCATCCACCTGACAGGTGTAACATATCAAGATGCTGATTAAACAACAGCATTACTATACATATGTGCCTTTGGATGGTGACAATAAGAGGCCGCTCTAAAATGTGCAGTTTGGTCACACAACACAATGACACATATGTTACAAGTTTTGGGGGAGTGTGCCATTGGCATGCTGACTGCAGGAATGTCCAGCAGAGCTGCTGCCCGTGAACCAAGTGTTTTTTTCACAATCACAAGCCATCTTTAATGTCTTGTCAGTGAGTTTGGCAGTACATCCAACCGGCCTCACAACCACAGACCACATGTAGCCACACCAGCTCGGGACCTCCACGTCCAGTGTCTTCACCTGCAAGATCATCTTAGACCAGCCACATGAACGGCTGATGCAGCAGTTGATTTGCACAACCTAAAAAATGGATGGATTATCTTGGAAATGGAGAAGTGCTCACTGACAGTGATTTAAACAAATTTGAGAGAAATATTGAGTGCATGAAAAAGTCTTTGATCTTTAACTTAAACCTGTGACGTATGGTTAAAAAAAATTGTTGCATTTAATTTTTTGTTAAGTGTGCAAAAAATGTACAGTCCATCTAGTAGATTTTGAAATATTTCAGTCTGGACCAGAGTGGTGGAGGCCTAACAGAACGACCAATAGAATTTGCTTCAGTGTTCAGTTTTCCAGCCTTTTCGACAACTGGTTTTAATAAGTTGTAAGAGTCAGACTCATACAGATCACCAAATCACTTCATTCCCAATACAACATCCTAACATGCAACTGTCGTAAAAGCCATGAGTTTTACAGTGTACATTTCAATAATAATACCCACCTGTGAGGAATTGTTTTAACAAAACAAAGCTGCCTCTCCTTTCACTCTTTGTAGTGCAACCAAAGCAATAATTTGTGTTCCTGGTTTCACATTCATCATTATACAGCTCAGACAGATACTCATCTTAAAACCCACAGGCAGTCTTTGTTGCTGCAGAGACATGACATGCCATTACCCCGAGTTTGGCCTTGAATTTGCTGACTCATAAGCCGCCCCAGAACAAATCTACATTCACGTCCAAATCTCTTTGAGATTAAGGTTGCAAACTCCTGTTGTTATTTGTTGGAGGGAAGTTGACCTTCAGCACCAGCGCCAGTGTAATGATTTCAGCACCTCAGGGTTCCATTGCCGTTTAGTCCATGTAAGTTATCCAAAAACAAACGTGATGAGATTGTATTTGCATATTCTTGTGAAAATCAGCAGAACTACAGCCTCGGCCGATGCTGCCGTAGAAAGATAGTCCACCCCGTTTTCATTCTTCCTTTAAAGACCTTCTTTATCAGGAAAGTTGCTGCCTCAGGGCGAGTGAGGTGAGTAGACACTGAAGGCGTGTGGTTGTTTTGACAGGAGAAGGCCCTTTGCTTTGAAACCTGCCATAAACTGTGAGCGCTCTTTTTTCAGACTGGAGTGATGGTATGTGAACTATCCAAGAGATGAAGCAGAGGGTGGGGGTTATTAATCACACCGAACACAAGCAGGCACAAGCTCGACCTATTTTCTTTCAGCGAGAGCTCATGAATGTACAGAAGAATTTAGGTCCAACTGTATTGTTTCCATGTGCTGAGAGCGAGGGAGAGAGACGGAGAAGGGCACGGGAGGGGGGAGGGTTGGAAGCACAACTGCTTCTTCTGTATCCTCTGGGAATGCTGTCTGAAGGCTGAGGAGGAAGTGTGTATGGTGATGTGTGAGTGAACTGGAAAGGGAGGAAGGAGTGAACGGTTTGTAGTGCGTGTTTAGACAGTGTTTATGCCTCTCAGCTTTACTCAGTGCACTGTAAATACACATTGAAAGAGGAACACAGTGTTCTACAACTTCATATTGAAAATGATAGTCGCATGAGTCATTCATGAAACAACTGGGCTCGGCGGTCCACCTTACAGAGAGACTGCTTGCAGGTTGATTAGCGTTCACGTTATCATGTTTTGAAATCACTGCTTTAATATTCAGTTTGACACGACAGCAATGGCCTACGAGAAACGTCTCTAATGTCAAAACTAAAATCTTTGAACTGAACAGAATGACTCTTCAGTTTTTCTTTTGCCCAAGTTAAGACTAGGCCCTCAATTTTTTTTTTACCTAAGTTTTCACTTTGTTGAAACAGGACAGTAAACCTTATTTGGTTTGTTCACTGGTTTTGTCTTTACTCATTGTTTATTACAGGTCCTTCTGGTACACCCCCCAGATGGCAAAGATCATGACACGTTGATTCAAGGGTTACATTGATTAAACTTCCCTCTGTCTTACCAGCGCCCAGATCTCCCTGCTCATCTCTCAGCTCAGATCGATTTTTGCTGGCTCTATGGCCGTTGCTTAAAGTACAGATTGTACTTGCATATTTTCGTATGCCAGCCAACGCGGACACAAAGAGTATAGCAGTAGATCGAGAGAGAGACAGAGAGATGAAGTCAAAGTCAGACCGAACTCAGACCAAACAGTAAAACTAGGCAGTGCTGACCAAATACAAACCAAGATTCTGTTACTGTATTACCTATGTCTCCAGAAACATATTTTAGTGCACTGTTTGGCTGTAATACAAGAATTTGTGAACAGGAAGTGGGCGCCATACTGTTTCCGGTGTTGTAAAAAACAGAGGTTGAAAAAACTGAGATCTGGGAACCAAGATTCTGTTACTGTGTTGCCTATTTCCCACCTAAAATGTCTCCAGAAACATAGTTTAGTGCACTGTTTGGTTGTAATATGAGAATTTGTGAACAGGAAGCGGTCACCGTACTGTTTCCTGTATTGTAAAAATAGAGGCTGAAAAAACATAGACTGTATAAAAATAATGGACGTAGTCACCGTGACGTCACCCATCCGTTTCTGAAGAGTGGATTTGAAGCTCAAAATACTCCGCTCTGGACGTCGCCATCTTGGCAGTGCCTGACTCTGCCCAACTCCCGGACAATCAAAAATGGGCAAAGAGGCGGGCCGAAGGAAGCCTGGTTGCCTAAACACGCCCACCTCGCTCGACGCTGCTAAGGCTAACAAGCTAGGCTAAGAAGCTACGAGGCTAACAAGCTACGCTACTTTGGCAAGCCCTGTGGTGTTGGCTGCTCCCACTTGGTGCCAACTCCTTCACGAAACTTGAGGTAAGTTGAGTTTACCTGAAACTAACCTTATACAACAGATCTTGAAACAATGATTCAGCTGTTATTCAGATTACACAATCTTAAAAAAACGCTTCAACATTTTTGAATATAGAACACTAACGTGCGGCGGCACGGTGGTGTGGTGGTTAGCACTCTCGCCTCACAGCAAGAGGGTTGCCGGTTCGATCCCGGGCGTGGGAGCCCTTCTGTGCGGAGTTTGCATGTTCTCCCCGTGTCAGCGTGGGTTCTCTCCGGGCACTCCGGCTTCCTCCCACAGTCCAAAGATATGCAGATTGGGGACTAGGTTAATT
>NC_065525.1:15387210-15399995 GCF_006386435.1 Epinephelus moara | reverse complement strand
CTGTCATGGCTAATGTTGAGTTTTTGATATTCATCTATAACTTGTTTAAAGTTTCAATAAATTCTATTTACATTTGCACTCCTTTTGTCTTTGTTACTGACTGAATGTTGTATTTCACAATCAAATCTGACTGTCAATTGAAAGGGCAAACAAATCATACACTACCGATAAAACATAAAGCATTCATGTTTAACATTGTCACTGACAAAAAATTAAGCAGTCCATTTCTGTGTGGGCCTGATTATTTTAACTTTGTACTTGAAGATAACTAAGCACCTTACACCCAGCAGCAGAGCCTGAGAAGATTTTGGAGAGTAACCTTTGTTTGCTGCTTTGTTAGAAGTCTAGTTTTAACACAGAAGAATGAGACTGGATAAAAGGGCTCAAAGTGAAAAACAAATTAGCTGGACACAATAGTTTTGAAGCCCCCAAAGAGGTATCACTTGTTGCTATGTTGCCAACTCTGAGAGGGTCTTCCTCAGGCAAAGGTATTGTGACGTTTTTATAGGGAGGCAAACAGAAAGATAATCAGCCAATTATGTGTTACGTTTTTTTAGCCTCACTATATAAGCCTCAATACCGAGCAATACCCACAGAACCTTCTCATATGTCACAACGTCACAAATAAATAATACCTCCTACGGGACTTAAAACTATTCAGTGTGCAGATATTTCCTTGTTTTTCACAAAAGGAGAATAGTTTCTCAGTGAATTTTCTTCATTTGTCTTAAAGAAATGTTGAAACAAAACCAGCACATAACATCAGCTTTTCATTTTTTTTTACATTCTGCTAAGATAAATGCAAATGGAAACATTAAGATACCATTAATAACTATTATATTTTGTTAATGGTTTAAATCACCACTATATTTACAATCATCACAGGAAACTGATGAATGACAGCTTTCAAAAAATTAGCTTTTACTCTAAAGTAAATTTTGTCTGATCCATTTTATATAGCAAAAGTTATAACCATTACACAAACAGTTTAACAAAATTAAGTCCAAGCTTGCATTCATGAAAACATCCATATTAAAAGGTTACAAAAAGTACACATGAAATAAATGAAAAGATTTATAACAGTAATTATAAAACCTATGAATTAGGACCCAGTGTCATAATTTGCAAAATCTTAATTTCTTGTGAAACAACCTCTTTACTGTGGAGTAAACATCACATTGGCCTAGGCGCTGTAACTTTCCTCAAGTGTCCTACATGAGAGAAAGATGACAGGTTAAAAACACAGGTAGAAAACACTGACTACAGCCTGTCTTGGTTAAAAGCCCACTCGCCACCAAAATGATCTTATTGCTGAGTAAGTGGCTGTCATTCATAAAATAGTTTTGTGTTTAAGTTCTGTAGATATTTGACTTTATATTTGAATGTGATTTTAAATTTAACAGTGTACTACCAAGACAAATGGAGTATGAATGTACAGTATGCAATTCATCCACATTAAAATAATTGTTGCTATCAAAAGGAAACTGAACTGTTCTCAACGCTCACTGCCACTGTGGAATCATGCTATGTTCGGCTGTCTCATTATGAGAATATTTTATTCCATTGGTTCTTCACAGACTGTGTGTGGGGAAAAAGGTAGGAATTCTCACTTTGATAAAGGGTCTTTGCATAAAAGGCACTAAAATGTTAAAGTCGGTAAATACATGTCATGTTTCTTGAGTGATAAAATCTTCATTTGGCCTTTTGCATCAGGGGAACACTAAACTGCAATGGTGTGTCAGTAATTTCACCTTATCAGTAATAGTACAGAGCAAGCTGTGCCCTAATCGAATACTTAGTAATGTATGACAATTAGTAATTTATGTAATGCATTTAAATGTATTATGGACAATAATTCATCATTTTAAACTAATAAGTTTCCTGACTCTTTGTGAGGTACTGTATGAAAAAAGGTATCTTTATCCTGGAGTCAGTGCTGAAGTGATGACTCTCAAAGTGTTCACTGCACAGATGGGAAGTCTTGTTTGGAGTCCAGTTCTGTCTTCTCGTGTTGAGTGTCCACTGGTCCAGTCTGTCTGGGTCACCTAGAGGAAAACTTTACACAGACAAATAGATATTAAAAGTAATATATGTGTTAGGTTACCTACTTCACAGACACCTTTACATGCAAACAATACAACTTAAATTACTTCAGTGTTCAACAGATCATAATCAATTTATTTTAGCAAAACAAAAAGGTGGTGGACATCACAGTCCCCATATTCTGTCTGTGCATTATCTATTGTTGTGTAACTACAGGCCTATATCATACACTAATCTTAATACTTTATATGTGACAGTCAAATGTCACATTTGTTTTTTTAAATTACGTTACACACCTTATTGTAATTTCACACAGTTCGCCACTTTTTAATCTACATAACGTTACACAAGTATAGCCTTAATGTTACACTGCTCATATGACAACGTTAACATTGCATCACGTTAGCTAACTAACGTGGTGGACCTTTATTTTCAAACCTCACACAGCCTCAGCCTTTTGTTCAAAATATTCTTTCCCTTAATGCCTAAATCCTAACACTAAATTACTCTGTCAGGCTCTGATTTCGATGCATTCCCGGATTGGTGTCTTGCTCGAAGGCTAACCGTTAGCTGGCTGGTTAACGTTAGCTAGTTAATGAGCTAAGCTTGTGTTGTATCGTATTGTCTGTGGCTCTGTAACTTGATGTGGATGTTGCTGCTGTAATACAGGTCGCACTTGAAAATGAGACCTCCGGTATCAACGTGATTTTACATGTATTAAATAAAGGCTTAATAATATAATAATAAGCTGACAAGCTAGGTGGTGACCGTAGTGACCGCAGACACCGATACCCGCTAATTAACATTAGTGCTAACATATAAACATAAATAAAATAATAACGTTACTAGGATTTACGAATTTCACTTACTGAAAAACCTGGAGCACATACTTCTTGGACGGTCTGTTGGTATATTTAATCGAACAGCAATATTACTCCAATATTTGCCTGAAAAAATATCCAAAAGGCACAAACACGGCTGAGAGGACAGGTTCAATGCCTTGAACATGGGCACGAATTGGCTGAGTTGACGCCGAGCAGACGGCCAAGCACAGCAGAGCCAGCGGCTAGTTAGCATGCTAGTTAGCCACCCGTGATGGTGCAACCTGTCACTCAAAGTGACCACGCCCTTAATTATGCGCAATTTCAAACCCTAATGACATTTAACCGGAAGGGTTAGAAAAAAATCCCCCCCCCCAGTGCATTAACTATAGAGACCAAAATCATTTTTTGTACCAGGCTGTAAACATGTTTATTTCTGCTCTAAAGTTGGGCATTTTAACATGGGGGTCTATGGGAATTGACTCACTTCCGGAGCCAGCCTCAAGTGGACAGTCAGTGAACTGCAGTTTTTGGCACTTCCGCATTGGTCTCACTCGTCTCCCCTGAGGTTGGGGCTTGTGAAAAAACTGAGATCAAATGGTAAAACTAGGCAGTGCTGACAAAATATGAGCATCTGTTACTGTGTTGCCTGTTTCTCACCTAAAATGTTTTAGAAACATATTTTAGTGCACTGTTCAACTGTAATTCAAGATAGTTTTTACCAGCTGGTAGCCATATTGTTTCCTGTGAAAAAATGGACAAGCTTGCATTAAGTCACCCACCAGCAGGAGTGCTTCTGGTTACAGTGCGGCAAAGTGCATTCTAGTGGTTGTAGGTTTTCTGCCTCTTGAGCAAAAGCAAATGCCACAGCCCTTTTTCTCTGTTTTCTCTGGTATATATTTGTGCCTCGTTTTATGACATTTACCATTTTTCGAGCACTTCTTCAAGGAAAGTATTGTATGTGACGTGAGATGAGGTACTCTATTTTAACACTTCTATCTCTTTTATTATCAACAGCCAGAGAGTGGTGGAGTGAAGAGGTGCCAACATGCCTCAACAAAAGGACATAGTGAAGATAGCCATCCAGATGCCTGGGGCCTACCCCCAGCTCATACAACTGGACCAGGTAAAGCACACACAAACACTTTAAAATGGTATATTATTATAGAGTCTTGGGTTTCAGCCTGTTCTTTTTGCTCTAGTTGGCTGCTCTATGCTCTGACAGTGAACCACCATGAGAATTTCTTGCCCTTAGTCGAGCTTCTGAGGGTTGCACTTCCTCTTCAACTGCCTTGCTGATCGTGTTCAACTCAAACACCACAGCAGTGACCTCAACCCTAACTCTGAAAGGATGTTCAGATATATGACAGAAGTTAATGTGAGTTTAACAGGTAGTGATACCAGGGCGTGAATGTTAGCTCAGGTGCTCTGTGATCTGAGAACTTTGTGGGGCTAGTTAGAAAAATTTTTGCAGCAGCACTTTGGGCCACAGCTGTATCTTAAAACTTTTCAGTTTGGTGATGATCATCAGTCTATACACACCAGAGCCTTATTCACTGACATGTCACTTCAAGCTGAGACACACACAAGTGTTGTAGTCTGTCTGAGGTTTATTTTTAGGTATTGTTCTGTGTCTTGAAATATTTTTGTTTCACGTGCTGCTGCTCAAGCTGCCACCTCCTAAGTTGATCTCTGACCACAAGACTGCTTGTCTGAGTGCCTCCATACAGCTAGCACTCATCAGTTAAACCTAACGCTAACTACTTTTTTGGAGGAGCTTGATAGAGATGGTTTGCAAAATGGGAAGCAGCAGTGTCTGAGAGGCTAAATTCAGATCAAAATAATGACTCTGGCTTGGTTATTAGTTTTTTCCCCCCATGCAGTAGCATTAACTGCAAGTTGGGTGATGTATTTCAATGAGCATACACTGTATACTGAACAGTTTTAACTTTGTATTGCATATACACTAATGTGCAGTCGTGTTTTTCAGGTAAAAAATTCCAACCTACATTATGCACTTACTTGCGTGAAAAGATTTAATGTATTGTTTTGGAAAAGAACAGAGGCATTGACCAAATTCAAACAATGGTTTTGGGGACCTTTTGTCTAAACAAATCTTTTGCTACATTCTGAGTGATTGGAACGAAGATTAACACTAATGTTACAACTCAAATGCTGAGGTTATTGTTGTAACATTGAAAACCGAAAGAGAAGAAGATGATGTTAGTGCTATAACATGTCTGGGTGGTGTGTGTGCCAACAGATAATCCCCACTTCCTTACAAGTGTGGTTTGATACAGCTGCTGCAGCATGACATATTTAAAATAGCCTTAGTTGCTGCCAAGTCTGGTGATTATAATAATTGTCTCTGATGTCACTGACAGGTTTAGTTAGAGTCCCCTTTTTAACATATTATTTTTGTTCACTCCCCCTGCTGCTTTTTAATCACCCATTTGTGGAGCCCTAAAATGTTCAATTTTAAATATATAAATACGCAGGCGTATAATAAGTAAATAAGATTAAATTGTGTAAAATAGCCTTTATATTTGAAACAATATTTTGTGAAATTACCTAAAGAAATGATTCATACTCAACTCATTATTATGATAGGTCATTTCATCAGTCTTATTTTCATAATAACAGACCAGAGTTTTACAGTTCATTTTTGTTTTATGTCACTTTTATTGCACATTGACAAGCCAATCACAGGCCACCTATCTCTTAAGCAAGCTAACTCAATGCCTGCCTGCAGATTTTACTTCTTCTAACTATGACAAGAACAATGTTGAAATATTTTTAACCAAGTAGGGGCTGCTGCTATTTACAGTATTTAGCTTGACAAGACTGCACATGCTATCTATCTAGCTGGCTAACTAGCTAGATGGAGTTACGAGCTTGGTGATGAGGCAGTGTTTGCGGCAGTAGCTAACATTACAGTCACCATAGCAGGGTTTGGATGCTAAAGATGTTCCTCGGTAAACGAAACTCAACTCTGTGAAGATTTAAAAAAAGACATGCACTCTCTCTGTGGTTGCTCTAGTCAACAGGGGCATGCAAACACTGCTAACACTCTGAATGCTGTTTAATATCAACACTCACAAGCCGGCTGAGCTAGTGGGCCGGCTAGGTAGATAGCATAAGCATCCATGTTGGGCTAAGGCTTGAGTTTTGATAATTTCCTCATTTGTTTTTTCACATTTTTGGTTAATTTATTTATCTTACACAATTTATTCCCATGATTGTCATGTGAATAAATAGAATATTGAACACGTTAGGGTTTTTCTTTTTCATCCAGTGGTTTTGTTTCTTCAGTTTCCACTTAAAGTGATTGTGGGGAAGTTTTCCAAGTGTTTCCCAGAAACTTTGGGGAAGTTGTACTTCTTTGCGCAAGACACCATGCATGAGTAGTTGTTCAAGCTGTATCCCAGACAGCAGGGTGTGTGTGTTACACAATCACACGCTGTACATCACTTGAGAAGGTTTGAACAGAGAGAGAATGGATTTAACAGGTACACACTCGACTGTGGTTATTTTAAGAGTTGGAAAATGCAGCACAACAGAAAGTAGGATGAACACAGATCCCAGGTCCACACACTTTTCCCCCAATACTTCAATCAATATTTTCATGATTTTTTTTGTTGTGATTATAAGAGCAACACAACAATTGGACTTTTAGGAGTGTTGATTTGGACGACAATATCCATTCGCTTCTCCAAATGTGTTTATTTTACATCACAACCAATCCTGGCAGTCTCAAACAATCCCTCAAAAATATCTCATTGGCCCAGCTGTCTCCACGACACACATCCGATTGGTCGACCTTCTTGGCTGCCACTAATAACAGAGCAGCCACTGGGTCTACCACAGAACCCGAAGACATTTTGATTGGTTGACCGCGGGGCTGACCACTAATAGCAGGATAGCTGAGAGTCAGACATGGAAGTAGTCTGGCTTTTATTTACGTACAAAGAGAGATCTGGGCACTGAGGGTAATATTGTTCAGAGAGCGTTGGGGAGCTCTTGGATTTCCTCTCACAGCAAACAGGGTTTGCAGCCAGAAGGAATAGCTGTGGTACTGTGATCCCATAACAGTGTGTAATTACTGAAGCAGCTCCCTGACAGAAAAAATACTTTGATAGTAGAGTTGTGTTGTTGTGACTCACATGAATGTAGCAGGTGTGGGTTTTTAATGTTGTGTGAATGTATTGCATTGTATGTATCTGACTACATGCTGTTTTGTTGTGTCTCTGTGCAGAAAAAGCCTCTGTCTGCTGTAATAAAGGAAGTGTGTGATGGGTAAGTTGATGGTTAGTCAGATTTGTTTATTTGTCTCAACGCGTTCTGGACATTACCAACGTGGTCTGGTGGTTATTTCATCATTATCATTTACTGTATGTATTACTTTGAAAGTTAATATCTGTGTGTGTGTGTGTGTGTGTGTGTGTGTGTGTGTGTGTGTGTAGCTGGAATCTCTCAGGTCCTGAAACCCATGCTCTGCAGTATGCCGATGGAGTGCAGACATACATCACTGAATCAGTGAGTCACATCCACTGTATGTTCAAATCAATACAAATATTTATCTACACCAGGGGATCTTCCAGTAAATGTTGAGCACATCTTGAAGACATTGAGGAGCAGACCTGAGTCAGCCCTTCAGATCTTTCTGTGTTTGAGACGAGAACTGCTGTAAATCTCTTTTTAAGATGTCAAAGCACAGCAATGAATCAGAGAATTCGCAACTTTGTTAGCACTTTGTGACCTCTATCCGCTCGTCTGAGTATTTCCCTTGAATCTAAGTTGAAGTCCAGGTCACACAGTGTGATCAGTGCTATTAAAAATGAGTGTGAGGCAGACTGAAAAAGCAAAGGGCAGAACGAGAAAAAGAAAAATACAAAAACAGCTGGAAGCACACTCTGCTTCTTGGTGTCAAGTGACCTTTTAAAAAGGTTACCACTGAAGGCCCTCCCCTTCTTTAGGCTCAGGGCACGGCTGCAGAATCCATTACGATGCTATCGGATAGATGCCAAGAAAGACACTTTATTTACTGTAATAACACTGCAGTGAGGCTGTCATAAGTGTGCTGCTGTTTAGAGTGTGAAACACACAGCAAGCTTTTGCTTTTAGCTCTCCTTCAAATGGTACAGGCAGGCTGACTTCAAGACTTTGAAGTTGGTGAGTTTGCAGTTAAAGGCAGATGTTTCAGTCAAAGAGCAGCTTCTCAATGAGTCAGGGGAATACTCGGCTTGATTGCATACAATATAGAAACCATAGACTCTTTAAAATAATGGATGTAGCCACTGTGATGTCACCTGTTGGTTTGCAGACTCCCATTTTGAAGCCTTGAGTTTGGCATCTTGGGTTTTTGGAGCTAGAAGTGACCATATTTTGTTGAAAGGGGGGAGCTAACCCTAATGCTGGCTGCTAGCTGGGTTAGCAAGGCGCATTTACAATCCATGTTAACTGTGTTAATGCTAATGAAAATTTATGCTAGTGGAAAACAGGCTTAAAAACCATTAAAACAAAATGTACTTCCAGGAATAACAGAACATCCGACTCCTTAGATATTCTTTTCTTTTTACTTTCAACCAAACACTGAACAAGACTTCTTTCAAGTGACCAAAATGTTACAATGGACTTTCATCAATGGTTGCAACTATACCCTGTGATACTTAGCCTTAGTAACATTAAAACGGGTAAGTTAAATAAAGAATCACTTCCCACACAGTTGTCATAAATGTTGAAATTAGCCATAGAGACCAAAACCTTTTTTGTACCAGGCTGTAAACATGTAGCCTATATTTTGCTGTGAAGTCGGTCATCATGGATGTATAAAGAGACCTGGATACAGCATTGTCGGGTGGGGCCCCATTCATATCTATAAAAGTTACTCAGTTGTGCATGAAGCCAAAATGGTTCACCTGACTAGTATAAAATTACCTGGATGATCAGGCACTGGTTCCGCACTTTGTGGCCCATAGAACAGGCATACTAGAGACCTACGCAGGCTGAGCTGTCTATCTTTCTGGTTTAGCGCAAATAATTTACTGTTGTGGCTCTTCTAGACTCCAAATTTTATCGGACGGAATGGATTAAATCTCAGTAGTGACATGAGTCATTTCACAGGGGTTGTGATGCCCAAAATAATGTATCTACTGACTTACAGACGTCTCTTTGGCAGTGTAAATTAATGGGAAAAAGTCTTTTGGGTCGCAGGGCATCACATGACAGACCTGGCAGTTGTAATTCCACTATTTGGCCACTATGAAAATTGGCTTCAATGCCCGCCGCACTTCCTGGGGGCCTTATTGTAACATGAGGTCAGTGAGGTTTGACTCGCTCTTGGAGCCAACCTCAAGTGGCCGTTTGAGGAACTGCAGTTGTTCATTGTCATTCAATTTCCAGCTCTGGAGGGTGCTGCTTGGTAGAAATGTGATTATTTTCTGCTTTCAACGGCAATTTGATCACAGAAATATGTCTTTGTTGAAGTGGACAAAAACTGCAAATGTCAGCGTAAGCCACGGCAGCAAAGACATTGACTGTTGGAATTTTGGTGACCAGATGTCCAAGCTCAACAACCCAGATGTGAATTATGTCAAATCAGTTTTGAATGCATCCACTGTTCACAAACAAATACTTAACAAATATTTATATACTCATACACTTTTGCACCTATGTTTGCAATGCACACATACAATACAATACAATACAGTATTCACATCCACATAGTCTGCACACAAGTGTGAAAAATGGCTTCAGCTATAAGATAGAAACCCTAAATGTTGTAGATTAAATCTGTCTTTTTCCTATGTAGAAATCTGTATTGTGTCTGTATAAGATAAAACCTAGAAATGAGGCTGGTGGATAAATGTTATTAGAATAAATACTGGATCAGGAGGTTGAGTCTGGGAGTCCAGGGCAGCTTCTCTTCCAAGAAAGCTGTTGTTGGAAAGGAGGTGCAGAGCTTGTTATTTTTCTGCAGCTCACACACAAAACTGTTTTATCCTAAACATTTCTCTCTCTTTTAGCAACAGTAAGTAGAGTGTCAGTACTAATTAGTCCTACATAGCTTTTTCTGCAGTTTATAGGCGACTATATTTGTCCAAGTGTGAGCTTGTGTTTGAGTTACTGTGTGAAAAATTCTTATATATAAATCCATGTGTGTCTGACCTTCTCTACCTTGTGGTCTCTTTGTTAGTGTATATGTCAGTTTGTTTTAGTTTCAAACATTTTAAAATACTTTAATTTCCTCTGCATACTTGTGTGTGTGTGTGTGTGTGTGTGTGTGTGTGTGTGTGTGTGTTTGTTTGTGTGTTATAGAATCGTCTGGACATTAAGAACGGCTGCATTCTGCGTCTGACCAAGGCACCGGTGAGTCTGCATCAACCAGGCTCTCAGCCACGCTATTCTTTCACCTCCCTCTTCTCACATTCCTCCAGCTCTCTGTCTCTCACTCTGTCACTGGCTTGTCACTCTCTCATTTATATTCAGCATGCAGCCAGTTTACAGAATCAGCTGCATGTACAGACAATAGAGAAAGTCAGCACTGATCCATCACTGCCATCACAAGAAGCTGAATTTCAAAGAAGAGCAGCGACATGATATAAGATCAACTATTAAAGGAAAAAATTGTTGAGTATTGTGTGTGTGTGTGAATATTTGTGTTTTGTTGATGCTGATGAATGCAGGGCTGCTGTGCAGAGGACTTATACAAGGGCATCCAGAGTTTGGACGCAGGCGTGCGCTGCGCTGCGCTGAAGGAGCTGGCGAGTGTTTCCACAGACGTGACCTTTGCTCAGGAGTTCATCAGCCGAGATGGACACCTCTTATTGGTCAAGATAGTAGAGGACTCTAATGAGTTAGTACTCAGTGTGTGTGTGTGTGTGTGTGTGTGTGTGTGTCTGTGCTTGCATATTTACCATGGCTGGGATGGGATGCTGTTCCTCAGATAGATATCAGTGGTGCTGAGGCATGAAGTGGGTCCTGCTCGTGTAGCAGCATATCCTGCTGAGCTAAACCTGTATAGAAAAAAAGAGTGTACTTCCTGAATATAAATAGTAGACTGTGTTCGGCAGCAGGCAGTTTGACCTTCCAGACTCTCTTTTTCAGCTTTAGCCTATTTGTTTATTTTGAGCAGTTTCCATGATCATAGATAACACTGACAAACTTCACTGTGGTACGTAGGGGCAGCACAGTGAGCTCGATCACATGATGGAAATGTTTTAAAGGGAATTATTATAAATATTTACACTTAAAACCAGTAACTGATTTACTGAAAGGATTCCACACAAACAGGCCATCTGAATGGAATGCGTGTGTGAGTGCATAATATTTCTTTGTATGTGTGTCTGCATCACTCAGGAGTAACATGATCATGACCCACACACTGACAGCCTTCATGGAACTGATGGATCATGGGATAGTTTCATGGGAGAACCTCTCGTCTGTCTTCATCAAGAAGGTGCTGTATCTGCTGCTCTCTATCTCTTGTTTTGTCGCAGATTTGTTTTTCACTGTCAGTAGCTGTACTCTTTCTAACTATTCTTTCTTCTCTCCTTCCCCTCCTCCTTTCTCTCCTTTTAGATCGCCAGCTTCGTCAATGCCAAGCCAACTGACGCATCAATACAGCAGGTGTCCCTGGACATCCTGGAGAGCATGGTGCTGAGCAGCCACAGCCTCTTCCTGCAGGTCAAACAGGAGGTCACCATGGAGAGGCTCATCACTCACCTCCAGGTGTAAGTTGCCGATTGATATGGACTGGCTTCTTTCACACCCAACCTGCTTGCTTCAGTTAAAACAAACTCAGGTCCGTTTGCCCGGTTGCCCGGTTGGTGCAGTTCATCTGAGCTAGTATGAAAACTGTCAGTCAAACCAAGGTGAGGACCAAACAACCAAGCCGAGACCGTCTGAAAAGTTGGGTCTCAGTCCACTGTCAAGCAGACTCTGGTGCAGTTTGCTTGTGGTGTGAAAGCAAATCAACCAACCACAGGATTCTGTGATGGCATGTGTGATTTTTGGCGTGATTTCAAAGCTTAACTAAAAAATTGCTAGATTTTTTTTCTAACTCATTAAGTCCAATAAAGAGTATTTGGCAGTGATTTAACAGCATAAATATACAAATCAGAAGTGTTAAAATGCTGCTAAACTCCTGTCAGTCACAGGAATTTGATTTCCCTACTTGGGTCCTGATGATGCATTGATGACAATCGCCAAAATATTTATTCCTCTTGGTTCATTTGAAAAAGTCAGCGTGAACAGCAGAACTAAGATGCAACAATGTTTTATTTTATTCTTTGGTCTGGACCAAACAAACTGAACTCCAGGTGTGAAAGCAACCGAAGAAGCCAATCATATATTTGATTTTCCCATCAAAGTTATTACACTGACTCTTAGACATGAGCGTAATTAAAAGCTGAGAACATCACTGACAAAACTGGCAGCATCTGTTAACGTACCCATTGCAGTTTACAATAAGAGAATATCTTCTGTGTTGCTTTATCGAACACAGAGGGTGCTGTTCTTCTAGATCAGTGATCGTCACTGGCGGCTGCCAGTCACAGACAGCCCGTCAAATTCTCCCATCCAGCCTGCAGAATATTAATCAATTCAGAAAATGTGAGGAGGAAATTTTTATTTTTTCCCTCCTATATTGGAGCAACCTCCAAAAAAATTAAGATGGAAAAAGTTGTATCCTCACTGGAATGCGTGTTGGTGGGATTGAGGAGCTCCTCAAAGTATTCCTTCCACCGCCCGACAATGTCCTCAGTTGACGTCAGCAGCTCCCCGCCCCCACTGTAAACAGTGTGAGCAAGTTGCCGCCTTCCCCCCCTGAGGCGCCGGACGGTTTGCCAGAACCTCTTTGGAGCCGATCGATAGTCTTCCTCCATGGCCTCACCGAACTCCTCCCACGCCCGAGTTTTTGCC
>NC_065525.1:15369446-15384520 GCF_006386435.1 Epinephelus moara | reverse complement strand
TGGGAGGTGTTTCGGGCATGTCCAACCGGGAGGAGACCTCGGGGCCGCCCCAGAACACGCTGGAGGGATTACATCACCCGGCTGGCCTGGGAACGCCTTGGGGTTCCCGCGGAAGAGTTGACGGAAGTGGCTGGGGAGAGGACTGTCTGGGCTTCTTTGCTGAGGCTGTTGCCCCCGCGACCCGGACCCGGATAAGCGGAGGACGACGAGTACGAGTACGAGTAAAATTGTATCAGGACTGATTTACCAAAAGCTCCATTTATGTGCGTTCTACCTGCAGGTACTAAAGATGTTATAATTCCATCTGTCAGCTTATTAGGGAGTGCAAGTGGTGAGTCAAAAGTGACACAGTCAGCGTTCAGAGTAAGTTATTAATAGCTTAACTTCCAGAAACATTGCGTGCAATAATTGACTTTCCAACTTCTCTTCCCCTCTTTCTCTCTCTGTCGAAAATATACATGCGCCACAGCCCTCAGTCCCAGTGAATTAGGTGGAGTGGACACATTCAAAGGTCTGGACCCAGGCAAATATGTTAATGCAAGAATGGGGACAAACTCTTATTAAACATCTGGTTTTATTTATTTTTATTATTTAATTATTTTTATGAATTATTTTTATTATATTAAACAATGTCAGGCTTGTCTAAATAGACTCATATATTTTTTCTTTCTGAAAGTCCAGCACTCACTGTGCCTGCTAAGAAAAATTCTGGCCCTTGAACAAATGTAGTTGATGAGCTCGATTAAACCAATTTCAGAGTTTCTGTCAGTGACAGATAGTGGAGGAAACAAAGGACCGATGAAAAATAAATCACATACAACATGTTCAGAATGTACTGTTCAGCGAAGTGAAAGAGAAAAACTCTGACAGTGACACATCAGTGAAGCATTAGGGTGGGGCGGTAATAAGTGGCAGCATTGTATCTGTAACAGGAAGTTTTTAAATATGTAAAAAACTAATGCTGACAATACCACTGTCCCTGCCTTGTCTCAAATCAAGATTTCACAGTTAGTTAGTATTGATTTGACAATCAAAACCTTTAAAACATTCTTTAATTTCAGCCTGTTTTCCTTCCTAAACACACCTTTTTATTCTGCTGTGTAATAATTAAATTATGTTTGTCTCACTTTTGCTTTTCTCCTCTCTGACCTCTTTCAGGACAAACCAGCAGATACAGACCAAAGCCATGGCCCTACTTATGGCACTGCTACAAACAGCCGGGGCCTCAGACAGACAGGTGCTGCTGCAGTCTGTTCCTTACTTTCTAACACACTTTATCAACTTCCTCTTCTCATAGCTATTCATACTTCTAAGCATGCAGTCTAGTTGGTATTTGGTTAGTTTCAGGGCCTTCCTGAATGTCTGATACTTCCAGACAGCGGGGTCTACAGCTGTTAATCGGTATGCGCTGTGCATACTGAAACATAGCTGATGTTTTTCATTTTCAGTCATCTTAACTCTTTACGATGGTGCATTAATGCACTGATGGGAATCCTGTGTATCCCAGGCTGAGAGTGGCATGCATCTGACTTGGGGTGAAGCGTGGTTATTTACTCCAGCAGGTCATTATTGTACATGCGAGTCAGAATCCTGCGGGCCTCACTTCTTACAGACAGCTGGCAATGACCCATCTAACTCATTCTGTCTGCTCATCTCAGCTTCCCTGCACACAGTCGACACTTTCTCTCCCTCTGTTCTGTTCCTGCTCCTCTCTCATTGTACGGAAACAGTTCGTTCATTCAGCCCTCCGTGTCCTTTCTCTCTGACTCTCTTTGTTACTCACACACACGCACACACACTTCCTCACTTTTTACTGTAGGTCAACAAACCCACCCTTCTTATCAGCAAATTAGTCCTGCACAAAACGAGGCAGGGCTAGAGATGAACTTACCAGCAAGTGATGGTTTCGTCACAGAGGTCAAAGTCCCACACGCTGACGCTGTATCGCCACCCGATGTTTGAGAAATGCCACTGCAGCCCAGTAACATTTTATTTATCCTCCTCACTTTGTTCTCTTGTTCCTTGTCTTCTGTTTTCCAGGAAATGTTTGCATTCCTGAATAAGAAGAATCTCCGTCAGTACATTTATAAAGTAAATTATCTCCTTATTTTCATTTATATTTCACATAGTTTTCTGTGTCCCAGTCATGACATGATGAATGAAGACCTCATTGTTGTGTAGAGGAGTGTAAGTAAAGCAACACTCTGGCCTTTTGAAGAAAAATTGTGTATTTGTTGCAGAACATCATCCACAGTTCTGGTTCAGTCCAGGATGAGATGGCGCACTACCTCTATGTCCTACAGTCCGTTACCTTGAATCACCTGGAGCCGCGCATGAGGACACCACTGGACTGTTACAACCAGGTGAACTATGAGATCACAAGTCAAACTCAGAGTGAAAACTCCTGCTGCATGTTCTTCTAAGTTGCTGTCACACCCACACATCATTTTTTTATTTAATTTAATTCAAATTCAATTCAGTTTTTTGATTCCTTAACCATGCGCACACACCCTTAAGGATTTATCACCAGTCCTGTTCGACCTTGATAAATTATAAAACAGTTTTGAATATTATAAGTGGAAAGAAGCAGATACAGCAGATGAAGAATATGTGCTTGGCGTTGACTAAAGTGCTAAAATACCATTGTTTGTTTTGTTATTATCCTGATTGTCTGTCAGGTTCAACTAAATAACAGTTTGAAATATTGTATATTACACTCAAAGATGTCCACTCAACATCCATCTCTGTAGTAAACATCCACCTTTTTCTGCGTCCTCCCCTACAGGAGCAGAGAGACATCCTTCACGGTTTGCGGCAGGCAGCATTCGAGACAGAAAGCGAGAACAGTCTGAGCCACGAGAGACGACGCTCACTGTGCGCCAAAGAGTTCAAGAAGTTAGGCTTCTCTGTAAGTGTCTATAATATTTCTGTTTACTGTAATCATAATTATCCCTACTTTAGTTATATTAGTTTTGTTTTTCATATTACTGTGATTAATATTGTCTTTGATCATTTCAGAACAATAGTAACCCTGGTCAGGATTTGGTGCGAACGCCTCCTGGTCTTCTAGCTTTGGACACAATGTTTTATTTTGCCACGCGCTATCCTGATGCCTACAGCAGGGTGAGCTTAATTTATCTGCTTTTAACTTGACAATATGAAGAGCTCGCCACTTAAAATTATATACGGCTCAAGGAAACATTTCTCAAAACATTTTCAGACTGTCATAGCTAGCATTGTGTCATTGCTCTTGAGTAGTATGTAATTAAACTCAGCTGTCCTGTATTTGAAATAAAAAAAGACTCCATGAAAGTAGAGATGTTTCTGCATATTGTCGTGTTCTTGTTGTCTGTGTAAGCTCTATGACAGTGGCATCATTTCACGACAAACTAAAACTTTTTAGTTTTTACTAAACAAATTGCGTCTGTCCAGTTTGTCCTGGAGAACAGCAGTAGGGAAGACAAACACGAGTGTCCATTTGCCAGGAGCAGCATCCAGCTCACACTCATCCTGTGTGAAATCCTTCGTATCGGAGAGCCCCGTAAGTTGAACCAACCTATAGTATAGCTGCTGTGACTTTGTCTGTAACCTCTGGTCAAACCAACTCTACAACTAATAGTCTTGTATCATTTAACTTTTGTTCTCCATCTTCTCCATCCCTTCCCCTGTTGACAGCCTCAGAGACGGGATCTGACTACCACCCCATCTTCTTCAGTCAGGATCGGCTGATGGAGGAGCTTTTCTGTGTCTGCATTCAGCTGCTCAACAAGACCTGGAAGGAGATGAGAGCCACACAGGAGGACTTTGACAAGGTACAAAGGCAGAGCAGTCTTCATAGACTGAGCAAGAACTACTGTGCCATGCAGGAGGATTTTGACCCAGCAGGCTGTCTTTAAACTCACCCAGCTTTCTTTTCACTTTGAAAAAACTGTTTAAGCTATGTCAGAGAGGATTCCATGTCAGTGTGAGGTGTGATGAAAAAAAGATTAAAAGATCCAGAGGTGTGCTTTTTGGCTCTATCACATATTTAGTATACATATATTGATATTTACAGTGTTGAAGCACATCTGTGTTCTGATATCTGTATTAATGTCCACTCAGGATAATCTAATTAAGGCCCAACCGGAGGAGTGCTGAGTTAAAATGCAGATGACTCAATTTGTCTCTGTTTCTAAACACACTTTATGTAACATTGTCCACTGATTACAGTCACTACATTGACCAATAACTGTTAAGTAGCTGGTTTAGCATGGCTCAATAGCATGTTGACTGCTGTGTGTGTAAAAAGATGACACAGGGTATTTCAGATCCAGGCCTACCACTGCCAGAACAGGCTTGTAAACTGCAAATCTTGCAAACAAATCCCGTGACATAGCAACGCTGTGCTTTCCAAAGAGTAATTGGACCCAGTTTGTGTCTGCCTGTCGGACAGGCCCACCCACATATACACTTCCATAAATGATGAAATAATGTTGGCATTGGTCATTGCCTTGTATCCACCTACTGTTTCACTTCTTAAATGTGTGATGTTTGTCAGCAGTGATTACTTCATTCTATTATTAAATCCTTAATTTGCTGGTTATTATCTTGAACAGCTGCATCATGAGTCGTGTATACAACTGAGCCTCGGCAGCTCTGAGTGAAAGTTGTCTCATCTTACATGCATCTTTACAGGCGTTGAAGCATTTAACAAGATAATTTAAGTCCACTGTGAGCTATGTTAATCAACTATGAAGGTCTTAATGTAAATTCAGATTTAACAAAAGGGCAAGCTCCTCCAGACACACAGTTTAACTTAAGTGAGAGTTTTTTATGGTGGATTTGAGTAAGTTTGTACTTTTATGACTTTGTTTAGGTTCATTCTTATGCTAACCGCTCCAACCTGCCCCCACAGACAGAAGTGACCCTGCATTTAGGAACACACAGTGACCTTACAACCATAATGTAGCACTTGTACTATGGTAATAGGCTGAGCCAAGCTTTCAGCAGCATGGTCTTGTCTGGGAGAAATATTGAAAATCTAGCTGTCCTGAAAAGGAGAGTGGTAGAGCTTTTGTCCCGAGCCGCATTTATACATCATACACATCCGTCCGGCGTCAACAAAGTGCTCTCATGATAGTCCTAAAACTCAGTGACCCTTTGACCTTTCAGGAGCGGGCCAGTGTCCTGTGCGCCGGGCCAGCAGGCCGGCCTTTTGTTTTTGACCACGGCCCCCTACCCAGGGTGCTTTGGGGCAAGGACAAAGGGGCATTAGGTGGACAAAGAGAAGCGTGGGGGGCGGCAGAATCAGGGGGAGAAGGAAACGAGGAAAACAAAGCGCCCAGGGCATGAGCAGTAATTACACAACAACAGAGGCAACGTAAAACCTATGGAAACAATACGAGAGGGAGAGAATGAGAGGGCCGGACTGCAGGGAGCAGAGTGGAAGAGAAACTAAAGAAAAAGAGAGGTGGTGGTGGTAGATGTGAAGTCATAAATCTGGGTTTTGTTACTTAAGGAATGCATTGGATGTATTGGTGTTTGTGTGAGTAATACTGCGCGCCACACACACACACACACACACACACACACTCTCTCCATCCAATCATGTGAACGTATTCCTGTAGCTCTATACACCCCCTGTCATAACGGTCATCCTACACACACACACACACACACACACACACACACACACACACACACACTCATTTAGTATGCACATGCTGCAGGGTTTTAGGGAACAGACACAGCTGCCAGTCATTGCTCCTATTGGCCGGTTCAGCTAAATGACAGAGGGGCTGGACAGGAGGGGTGTGTAGTGTATGAGAGTATCAGGGTGTCTGTTTACAAAACACTCACAGGCCTGCACCTCTCCTGTCATGTAGGTGATCTGTGTGTCTCTCTCCCTCTTTCACCACTTGTCATACCCGTCACTTTGCTCTGATTGTTGCCGACGGGTGGAATTCAAAGTTGGGATCGAAATATTTATCAAAATAGTCTGCCCTGAAGGAAAAAAAGATGGAGGTAAGGCTGTTTTTAGTGTTATTTCTTGGTTGGAATGTGCGTTAAGAAGTGTGTGGTTTGTTCTTTATTGATTATTTAATCGGGCAGTCGATATCAAGTGTTCCAGGTGTAGACACAAAGTCAATTTTCATCCAAGTTCCAAGGCTCAGCTGTTAAAAAGGTGAGACTTGACAACAGAAATAATTAATAGCTGTGAGTTAAGATGACACAACAGTGTGAAGTGGCTGTCTGAGGCATGTGTCATGTGAAAGTGGCTGGCCAGTGTGGTTATTTTGGCTCGGGGGGCTGTGCAGGGTGAAACTCGAGTCGCTTGTTTTGTGTCCCTGCATGTTCACACAATATAAAATGACAGTCTGGATTCCACCATCTGTACTTCCACTGCTGCCAGACGGATAGACTCGGTCATTCTCTGTGGTCCTAAGCAGTTCGCTCACATTAAAAACCTTTGTAGGATGGTAACAAGCGCTATCAGATTGTAATGAGATTAAGCTCTCTGCTTTTCCTTTCATTTAATGTGAGTGAATTACTTGTTATCAGATACTTTGTTGTAGCAAACAGTTATTTCTATAATAACACATCACTGTGATGGAGAGAAATGTCTGGACAGAGCTGCACTGAATGGGTCAAATTACACTTTAGTCACTGATTGTTCACAATCAGTCAAATTGGGTGTGAACAGGAATGATCTAGGTCAGCAGAGTGTGTGTCAGAGAAGCGAGAGCTGGATCAAATAGTGCTGGAGTTAGCTTGGTCTCGTAGGCACTATAGATTTTTGTATAGATTTTCCAACTGAGGCACGTATACTGAAAGGAACTATAGATTATACACATATGCACTGTTTGACCAACTGCCCTAAGATCTTTCAGGGCACCCGGGGTCACCCACTGTCCCTCTGTGTGAGCGTCAGTTTAACAAGTCATGCAGAACACACACAATCACATGGGTCTGCCAAACGCTGAGTCAGTGCTACAGCGGCTCTGTCTGCAGGGACTTGTTATTACCTCTGCCAAGGAGGTTATGTTTTCGCCGGCGTTGGTCTGTTTGTCTGTTTGTCTGCAAAATAACTCGAAAAGTTCTGAACGGATTTTGATGAAATTCAGGAAAAGGTTGATAATGGGACAAGGAACAGATGATAAAATTTTGGTGGTGATTGGTTGAAGCGAAGTGGATAAAATAATAAAATGGCGGGAAATCCGAGCTGCTTGGTGGAGGTCTGCGCTCTCCGAGTGCTCTAGTTGTTATTTGTTTTTAAATTAAATGTGTTCAATTTTTCAAGCACAATTTTTAAAATTTATTTTATTAAACCTTAATTAAACCAGGAAGTCCCTTGAGAGTCCAACTTATTTTTCAAGGGAGACCTGGTCAAGATTGTACACCATTACAAGGTTACATAAAAATGATCAAATACAGCATGTTAAAAACAGACAGGGAGAACAGATATATAAGAATGGACCCTGTATTCGTTCAGTAAAATAACTACCCAGTTTGTCCATCATTGATTGTACTAATTCAGCATGGTTGTTATGAGGGTGTTGGGTGGATGTTGCAGATAATTGGGTTAATAAAGAGCGCACTGATCAATGGCTGGCCCCTGGCTGGGTCATGTGATTGGACACTGTGCACCAGGAGGGAATCTTTAACTTTAAACTGATAATAGAGAAAGGCGGGATAATACATGAATGAATCCAAGGGGTGTGGCTTAGAAGGAGTAGTGAATGAAAGAGTGGAGGAGAGGACATGAGGTTGATTGAGCAGCCGCCAAGCTGCACTTACCAGTCCATGAGCCGTGTTCTGGGCTAGTTCAGAAATCAGAAAAAACTTCCTCATGTGGGTTTTGAAGGCTCAGTGTGAAGGATTTAGGGGCATATATTTATCAAAATTGAAAATAATGTTCATGCCTATGTTTTCATTATTGTATAATCACCTGTAAATAATAACTGTTTCATTTTTATTATCTTAGAATGAGCTGTTTATATCTACATATGGGGCAAATCTCTTAGACGGAGCCACATTGTTCTACAGTAGCGCATTACAGACAAACCAAACACTGACTCTAGACAGGGCTATTAGCTTTATCGCTCACAGGAGAAGATTCAGCTGGTTGCTGTCTGCACACTTTCTGCACACACCAGACTTCTAAAGGTCAAAGGCACTGTATAGTGTGTAACCTCTCTCTGTCTATGTGTCTCTGTCCCTAGGTGATGCAGGTGGTGAGGGAGCAGATCACCAGGACGCTGTCCAGTAAGCCGACCTCCCTTGAGCTCTTCAAGAACAAAGTCAATGCCCTCAACTACAGCGAGATCCTCAAACTGCGGCAGACAGAACGGCTGCACCAAGAGGAGACTCTTGCTCCACCCGTACTGTGAGTAGGAGGATGTTAACAGACTAGATACCTCCCCTTGATGAAGGTTCAGAGTTTGGTTATTTATGTGGATGTTTTATTTTCTCACAGCAGCTATTTTGGCTCCATGGTCCCAGATCAAATGACAGTAAACAGGTTCAGATTTCTGTCATTTAAGTTGTTTTATAAAATGTAGAAAAAGTTAAGCAACACAGGCTCAATAGCACAACCCAATCAGCTACTTTATTGATGACTCTAGATAGTTTCCACCCCTATGGAAGCAGCTGACAGGTCAGCAGCCGTACTGTTCTTTATCATGCTACTGTTTGTCACTAAACACTGAGTGTAGCAGTGTGTTGCTGTCACATTGAGGGGTCATCCATGCAGGCTGGACTTACTGTCGGCAAAGGCGCTGTCCATGCTGTGAATCCCCGTTTGATTTCCCTTCAAATTAATGATGAAGAATGCTGTTGTATGAGTTCTGACGATTGTCCTGGCTGGTGATGTGTTTTATTTTGCCTTTTATGTCTTGTGTTCAGGATCGTGAGATGCTAATATCTTGTGACGAAGCATTCCAAAGCATTTTGTTGAGCATGTGTTTGTGTGTTTTTCTTTCCAGTGAGCTCAAAGAGCGCCTGAAGCCAGAGTTGCTTGAGCTGATCCGCCAGCAGAGACTCAACAGGCTGTGTCAAGGAACAATGTTCAGGAAGATCAGCAGCCGTCGCAGACAGGGTGAGAAAACACACACACACACACACACTTACATTACACAAACATTAGACTGTGTTGTTTTTTTTTTGTCTAACCTCTCTGATTGTTTTCTCAGATAAACTGTGGTACTGCCGCTTGTCGCCCAATCACAAAATGCTTCACTACGGTGATGTGGAAGAGGACACGGACAATCCACCAATTGAAACACTGCAAGAGAAGAGTGAGAAGCTGGGATGGGCCTGGGCAGATTTACAACTTTTCTGTCTTTAGATAGATAAAAAAAAAAAAAAATTAGTTTTAGCCCTGATTTACTTATTTGAATTAAATTAACCTACTGAGATGAAATATTACATAATTAACAAATAAATAAATACAAACTAAATAACAGAATAAATACATGCTGAAATAAGTACAGATTTAAAAGTTTTAAAAGTGGAAAAATTAAGAAATAAACAAAGGTTAGGACCACAGAAGTAAATAAATAATAATAAATAGAAATAATTAAATACTGAATTAATTATGGAAATAAATAAATACAGGGACAAGGACCTTCTACCTCCTCAACATACAGACACAGAAATAAATAATGTAGTTGTACAAAAATTAAGAAATAAATTATGTCCTGTTTAATTAGCTTTTATTTATGCATGTATCTATTTATTTCCATATTTATTTCAACATGTATTTCTTTATTATTTTATGTATTTCAGCATTTATTTATTTTGTTTACTTCCATATTTATTCATTCCTGTATTTATTTATACATTTATTTATTGATACTTAAATCATTTTTCATTCTCCATAAACTTGATCCTCTCTGTTTATTACTCGTTTTCTCTCCGCTTTCCTCCTCCTTCAGTTCCAGTTGCAGACATCAAAGGCCTGCTGACAGGAAAAGACTGTCCTCACATGAAGGAGAACAAAGGCAAACAGAACAAGGTCAGTAGCGTTTCTTGTCTTCTCACATGATACTTATTATGCTCACATCTCACTGTGTTGATACGTGTTTTCGGACGTGTCCCTCACTGCAGGAGGTGCTGGACCTGGCATTTAGCATCACATATGACGTAGAAGAGTACAGCCTGAACTTCATCGCCCCCTCTAGAACTGATGTGAGTCTCTTAACATTTTCCTCTTCATCAGTTTCTTCTTTTCTGTGTGCATTATAATATACAGTAAGAATATAAACCGAACACTTACTGGCTTCCTTTCTCTGACAGTTCTGCCTGTGGACAGATGGACTGAGCGTTCTCCTGGGCCGGGAGATGAGTAGTGAATCCATGCGCAGCGAGCTGGATATCCTGCTCTCTATGGAGATTAAGCTCCGCCTCCTGGACCTTGAGAACGTCCCCATCCCTGACAGAGCGCCAGTCGTCCCCAAACCACCGAGCAACTACAACTTCTGCTACGACTTCAGCCAGACGGAGCAGTAGAGTGTGTGCATTCGCTGGAGTGCAACTAGAACGTGTGAATGTGTAAATATATGTGTGAGTGTGTGTGTCTGAAATAAGAGGTGTGTGTGTATGGTGAGATCTGACCTGTGCTTCCACGCACTTATTCCTATAACACAGATTTAATACATTATATTTTTCCTCTGTGGCCGTGCCCTCTACATCCAAATGAAACATGAACCTGTGGAAAACTACAGTTGTGGTTGTGGAACCGCTACCAAATGGCTGTTGACTGTACAAATGCTGCAGATTATCTGGGAGTTCGTCTGTACATTTATGCCCCCCCCGTCACTGCGCTGGTGCTCAGCTGTCTGGAAACGTCAACACAACTCCAAAAACAACAGACACTTGGCACAATGACATTCTTCTTATGCAATACAGCCACTCAAGTAATGGTACTTTAATTTTGTTTTGTAATCATTTTATATTTCTAAATATATCTAAAACAATGTATGATACATGGATTATTCCTGTGTGCGAGGCTTGACCTCATTGGTCGAGTCGTTATGCTTTGACGTTTGTCTAAGAATGCTGGTTGTGCTCATTTATACATTTCTTTTTTGTTTCTGTTGCTTTTTTTTTTTAAAGGGCATTAACTAGGACACAGTGCTTTCTCAATATGTGGTACATGTTGGACTCATTTCCAACATATGAAAGACAAACACAGTACATTTTCAGTGTTGGACAATATTCTGCTTAAGTATACCTTTAGGTACTGGCCTTGGTACGCATCCCAGCAGCACAATACGATTACTGTAGAGCAGCGATGCTCTGAAAAACTCTGTTAAACTTTAATTTGTTCTTATAATGATGCAGATCTGCATTAGGTACCAAGCTGACTTTTTTTTCTGTTTAACAATTAGAAATTGTACCTTTGCCATGATCAACAGTCTGATAATGAGAAAAACTTTTATCAGGTTTTATATCCAGCTCGCAATCATCCCTGTAAATCTGTACGATGCAATCAGTGGTCATTTTTAGGTTTTCATTAACTGTCTTGGATCAGATCCAGAATTAATTTTAAAACTGATGGATTTTATACGAGGTACTTTGTGTGATACGATGGAGGCGACATGCTACACTCAGTGGTGACACTCGACGCCGCAACACAGTAACTGACACAGGTCTACATTAAACCACACGGTGTGTTTGAGTGTTCTCTGCCTGTTTTTGGCACAGGGTTATTTCATGACTGTCCTCTGCAGTGCATTCCTGACACCCAACCCTCTGTGATAATATCGACTTTGAATCACGCGCTTGGGGTGACCTCACATGAATAAACAGTTTGATTTATACTGAGAAAAACAAGCATGTGTGTGTTTTGCTCAGAGCAGCCAAAGTTTGCTTTATTCATAAAATCTTCAGTGTGTAATCCTCCCTCTGTCATAGTGCAGCATACAGTTACAGCAGTACAAAATTATTCAACAATGCACACATAATATAAAGGAATATTATACTTTAATTAGGCTGCAGTGTTTGGCCAAGACAGCAAAAAAAGAAACGGTCCTTCAGATGAATTCAATTAAGTTCAGCACTACAGTTTGTGCTGTGTGGTAAGCTTGCAGCATCCAGTAATAACAGCAGATGCACCGATTTTCATAAAAACAATATTGCGGCATGATTAGTCTGCTATGTGTGAGATACAACTCCCTTCCAATGACTTCCTTAAAATTTGAGACTCAGTCTGACTGCATACTTATCAACGCTGGCAGTTTTCACAGAGCCCTTTAATAATTAAAACCTTTGAGTTAAATGGAGGCAGGCGCACTGCTGACATGCTCTGAAAGAAAAGTCATTCCCCCCAAAAAATAATGTCCAACTCCTGAAAGAGAATGTGCAAATAAATGGCTTGCAGTCATTCACCTTCGCCTCAAAGTGATAGGCCTTTATCTTGGTCTAAATGTTGAAGGTGACGAAACTATTGGAGGCGCACTATTTCACCTCATATCCATCTTTACTTCTACTTTAGCCACACAGATCATTCATTGTTAGAAAAAAAAATATTTCTGTTCAGTTAAAAAAATAAATTATCAAGAAAATCTAAAGTCACCAAAGCTGTTCAGAACACAGTAGGAATTTTTCAGTTTAGAAAAAAAAAAAAAAAAAATACGAATGTAGTCCACAGCTTACCTTTCAATTTTAGCTACACTGCTTCCAAATTATTAAATACATAAATGTATTTTTATATATTATATAAATGTACTTTCAATTTTTGTTTTTCTGCTGTAGAAGTATTTTCTGAGATACCTTTTAAGTGAGATAAAATCTACTATAAGACGATCAATATATTGAGAGAAATCTGCCTCCTAAAAACAAATGTACAACACAATAACTCATTATAATGAGACATGAGAATACTTTCTTCTTACTGTGGCAGCTACGTGTCAGTTTTCAGAGTTTCTTTTGGTTTTAACAGATAATTGTACACAGGCTTCCCTCAGTGATGATGCACCACATAAACTGAACATAAACATTACATCCAAACTTTCCCCCCCTGGACTCAGTTAATGATCTTTGAATACAGTGGTTAGTGGTTTTCAGTCAGATACACTTTTGCCTGCCCTATCTGGATGTTTGAATCCAAGCATGAACAAACATGAAATGTTTACCGTACACGCAGAAGTACTTCCACATTGGTTTCATACAATGGTACCAGCCTCACACTGAGGAGACTTGTATAAATAACTCACAGGGTGGTATACAGGTGACAGGTTTTACAGTAGTTCCCACTCTAAACTGACAACTTATCATTTCCTTCACTTGTACAAATTGCTGAAATGTGCAGAGGCTCAACTCTTGAAGCAGGATTTGGTCAGCAGGTTTTTGTTATTTAAAAGGATCTGCGGTCGTCCAGGACATTCAATCAGTCGGTCAGAGGGTAAGGTCAGCCCCACCTATGAATTTGTAGTGGACATTTTCCAAGAAGGGCAGCTGTGATTGAAGGAGGTCTACCGTTGTTACCGAGATGTTTTTGCACCTTGAAATGTCGAGTGTTTGCAGACGTTTACAGTGCTGCGCCAGAAGGAACAAGGACCTGCAGGGTTCAAAGGTCAAGAGATAAGAAATTCATTCCTTAAGGGACAGTTCAGTCCAAAATCAAAAATACATTTTTTTTCCTTCCTGTAGTGCTATTCACACCAAAATAATCTAGACTGATTAACAGCACTACGGGTAAGAGGAAAAATATGTATTTTTGATTTTGGGATGAACTGTCCCTTTAAATCTGAGACTACAGATACAGATTTTATGCCACTCACCTGTCAGTGATGTTATTACAATAGGAGAGGTAGAGATGCTGCAGCCTGTGTAAGTACGGTGCAGCCTGTGCTACTCCTCGGTCACTGATACCTGGGCATTGGCTGAGTGCCAGGCTGGTGAGGCTGCGGCAGTGCCAGCCTACCGACGCCAAGCTGGCGTCAGTGATCTCCGGCAACATGGAAAGAGACAGACGGCGAAGGTTTGGGTAATGCACCACCTGAGGGGAGGAGAGGCAGTTTTTTCAAATATTCTGCATTTCTGCTGCGGACTGAAACATTTGTCTCTCCTCAGTTTCCCACCTGTGTGATGCTGCTGTCAGTGAGTTTGGAGCAGGCGGAGAGGTCCAGCTCCTGCAGCCTGTTGAGAGCTAAAAGTGAAGCTCCAGCCTGCTGTCTGAACTGCTGCAGGTCAGTCTGCGTCACCAGCTTGGGTCGCTCCTCAAACGGCAAACGAGGAGGCTTGAAGAAGCCCATGTTGCCGAAGGTGCGGGTGAACTTGGGACCCTTGTCTCCCTATTGAGAAAAGAACATTAATATAACAGCTGTGACACTTTTACTACTTTACGTCTAATATCACAGGTACTGTACACTCTCATATGTCTGTGGTTCTCACCATCTCCTCGTCAGGCTCACATTTGGTTGTTTCCACCATGCCCAGCAGACCCCAGTCTGTGACTTCTTTACACCAGCCGAGCCGCAGGACGACCAGCCTCTGCAGGTATGTGGCTATAGCACGCACAGACAGGTCAGTCACATTGACACATGACGTCAAATCTAGCTCACGGAGAGTATCCCCAAGGAGCTGTGTGACAGAGAACACGGCAAGATCCTAAAAAGAGCAGAGGACAAAGCTGTTTTTTTCCATGAATGTTTCTACACAGACACAAGTAAACACAAACATACTGTACGAACACACTGACTGACCCTGATGTAGGTGCAGCTCTTGAGACTGAGGGTCTCCAGCTGTGCTCTGGCAGTACTGGGGCCCGTCAGGCCTTTCACTATCTCTGTACCACTGACGTGCAGACACTCAGACAGATCCAGACTCCTCAGGGACGACACAGACAGAAGGTCAGCGAGGCCTGTGGATGACACAAAATTATCACTTTAAAGGAGAGGACATTTTCTAGCAGACAGGAGGCTGGGGTAGTTCATTTGCAAGGGGGTTGTTAAATAGTAAGACATTTCACAGTTAACAAACCTTAAAGGGATAGTGCACCCAAAAATGAAAATTCAGCCATTATCTACTCACCCATATGCCAACGGAGGCCCTGGTGAAGTTTTAGAGTCCTCACATCCCTTGCGGAGATC